>NC_041390.1:15450252-15493027 GCF_002162155.2 Triticum dicoccoides
CGCGCGCGCGCCGCGGCCGGCGCTCGCTATAAAGAAGGTGCTCCCTCCACACTCTGTCGGCCGCCCACTCTCGCCGCTTTTGCGCCACCATGTCGATCCGTCGCTTGGGCGCTTCGGATTTTCGCGGAGTCCGCGAGCGCCGCTCCGGCGCCTTCTCCGCCGAGATCTGGTTTCGCGAGAAACGTCTCGTCCTCGGCACCTTCGACACCGCAGAGGAGGCAGCCCGCACGCACGACGCGGCGGCGTGGCGCCTCTTGAGGCCTCGTCGGGATATGAATTTTCCCAACATGTCGAGCCAGCGGGCGCAGGATCTGGCGCCTCTCTCGCGCTTTTCACCGATGAGGATCGTCGTGTCCACCGGAGGCGGCAGCGTCGCCTCATCATCGTAGAGAAGGACGTGGAAGCCTTGGTGGTGTGGCGCGGAGGCTTCCCGCAGGACATCGTCGACGAGCGCCATTCTACAAGCAATTGAGATCGGAGAGGGATGCGAGAAGGAGGGAGCGAGCCGCCTATCGGGAGGACAAGCGTTCGCAGAAGCAGGCAGCTCAATTGAAACTGAAGCTATAAGAAACGGCGGGTTGGGACTTTGAAGATGAGGCGTATGCTGACACCTACATTCAGACATCGGAGGAGGACATTACCGAGTCGGAGTCAGAAATCGACGAGTAGTGGTCTTTTCTTTTTATCTGTGTACACTAGAATTATCTATGTATCTATTTTTATCTGAAAAAATGGTCGGCGACGTAGCAGGCGGGCGAGGGTGTGAATCCAATGTGCCACCGACCAGCAGGCCCGGTGAGGAAAGAGGGCGAGCGCGCGCGCGTCCGTCTTGTGTCTAGGCCAATGCAAATCAGGCTAAAAAATGGGCCGAAAATGAATCGGCGGGAGGATGAAAGTGGACGCGCGTCCGTTTGAGTATGTGCGTTGGGCCGGCTTTTTTGTCCGCGCTAACGCGCCAACTCAAACCGATGGCCACGGACAAAATGGATCGCTCTATTGAAGTTGCTCTAAGATATGGGCTAATGATACAATTAGGAGCGGCCATTAGCATTGTACAGTACACGTTGAGCTGAAAACGCTTGAGGGGCGCGAGCGATTGGCAGGGGTCTACCCCTGCTCCCCCCTTTGTCTTCGCCCCTTTTTCACTTGATTCAAACAAATATTTTCAATCGTTAAACGATTCTGCTCGTTTAAAACAACATACTCCATCCACTCATTTCAAAAAACCGATTCCAATAATTTCACGTCATTCAAATAAATAGTTTCAATCATTTTCAACAAGAGTGATTTCATTCTCTTAGAATGACATATTTCAGTCGTTCATTCCACTCCTTAAAAAAAACATATTTCAGTCATTTCAAACTAAGAATTTCAATTATTTTCAAAAAATGATGTCACTTGTTTATTTTTCACTTGTTTCACAGAACATATTACACTTGTTTCAATCAATTCAAAAAAAATAATTTCAATCATTTTAAAAACAAATAGCGATTCACCCACTTAAAACAACACATTTCACTCTTTTATAATTCACTTGTTTAGAAAAGAAGATTGAAACATTCGCTAGATATCGGTACCGGTGCACTCTTCTAAAAAATTGCTCTTCTATAAAACTAATTTTACTAAAGTAAACTTCAACTCCATGTCAAGAAACATGTTTCTCTCATTTTAAAAGAATAAGTTCACTAAAATCAAAATCAGACTCACTTGTTAAACTAAGCCAAGGGGTATCCGTTGGATGATGTCAAAGACAAAAAGCCCTGAAATGTTTGCATTAATTACTTCCGGGCTGACTTGATGGGCTGCAGGGTGGTTCCTGGGTGGTGCAGGCCCGGCTTGATGGACGCTGCTCGTTTGAATGCCTGACGTTGACTTGTGAGCCATCTGCTGGCCAGGGCTTACGTAATACTCCTGTTAAACCGCTTTCATGGATCTCAGTATACATGTCAGTCGTATTAGGATAGCACGAATCACGTGGGAACGAGCAGGCTTGATACCGACCGCGCGTGTCACCATGTCCACTCATGATTATTCGCTAATGATGTTCTTATTAATAGTGTTCCGCCCTGTGTCTAACTTTTGCTATAATGAATGATTGTACCAATATTTTAATTAATTAATGGTGTTTTTAGAAGAAGAAAAAATGTCTAAAATTGCACTAGACAATGTTACTAGTGCGTCTAAAGGGGGGATGAAATTGAACATATAAAGCCTCCTAGAGTACCCGCTAAACCAGCGCCATCACGGTTTGAAATTGATCCTGCACGTTCGATTGGCCTCGCTGGCTGCGGTAACAGTAGTTCTTGTCGGGCTGGTAAAGATCCCGCCGCTCGTTTTCCTGTACGTCCGGCGATAGGCACAGGAGCAGCTCACGAGTGGGCGACGCTTGCGCGTGGGGCAGCGTTGCAGCGACACGCTCGGTGCGTGTTTCGGTCGATGGAAAGCAGGGGTGGGTCGGTGGTGGGCTGTGCCCGGTGGATCGTGGGCTGTCAAGATTTTTTTTACCGTCCTCCTACGCACCCGCCAGCGGCGTCTCCGCTTCACCCGCGACTGGCCCCATATGTCAGTCTCATGTGTGCGCCCTGATCTGGTCGTTGTTGTTCCTGTGGGTGGCTCCGCTCGGCCCGTTGGGTAAAAGAGAGTTTTCATCCTTTGCGTGCTGCTACGCGGGCTTGCCTGCCCTTCTCTCGCTGGAGGTGGTCCCTTCTTATCCTTGGTCCCACGCGTCGGGCGGTTTGGGTTTCTTCTTAGGTATATGTAAAAGTTACAGCGCGTGGGAGAAGCGTTCTTGACCGGGTTCGTGGTTTCCTTCTGCTCTCCCCTGCCTCTCTGCCTCCTGTCTCGTCCCACTTCCCCCCGCCTGCGCCTCTTCGCCTTGCTCTCGTCCGCCATCCAGCCGCCATTGTCGCTCGTTCTCGTTGTTCATCGGTCATCAGCGGCTCGCTTGTTGTCTGCTTACCCCGTCGTCGGCTTGTTTCGGCATGGCTCCTCGCACTGCTGCTGTTGCGTTTGGTTAGGGTGGGTTTCTTGTTCAATTTGGTCGATTTCTGCTGCTCTCATCGTAGATTAATGTGTTCTGACTTGTTCTTGTGTGTTCCTTCCCCATTCTTTTATTTACAGGGATGCTGCATCTACTTGTGCGTGTTCTTCTTCCTTCTTTCTGAGGTGAGGTTCTCCCCTGCTTTACAACTGCTTGATGAAATGCGTGGCTGGGTTTTCCCCGGTTTGAGATCAATCTTTTGTTTCCCAAGCCATGGATGAGTGTTTGTCAGGTTAGATCTGTTCTGTGATGCGTCGGTTGTTTTGTTTCCTAGCCCTAGCTAGGGATTGGCTCTGTTAATTTACATGGATGAGTGCCTGCCATGTTTGATCTGAAGTGTGATGCTTTGGTTGTTGTCGTTCCTATATCAACGGATTGGCCCTATTATTTTAGGTATGTTTTGGTTGCGCTCTTGTCTTCGTCTCCGTTGTGGTTATGTCTAGGTTGGCATGGGGTCTGTTGCAGGTGATTTCTGCTTTTGTTTCTTCCTCGGTTGTCTAGGCTTTAATGCTCCTGTGCGTCTGGCCTGTGCATGTGGTTTAATGCTTGTGCCTTTCTGAATGGAGCTTGTTGCTGTAATTCTTTGTCTGCTGCTGGTAGGCATGTGTGTGCTCAGGTTGCCACTGTTCTTTGTCTGCTGCTGGTAGGCATGTGTGTGCTCAGATTGCCATTGTTCTTTGTCTTTCTTCTTCCATCCTGTTTAGTCTAGACCCTACTTTGTTTGATGGAGAGTAAAGATATTGCAAAGGGCTGCTCGTTGGGAGGCGAGCCCATAGGCTTGTGCGCATTTGCTTATGTTCGTTCGTTTTTTTGGTGTGTTGTAGGTCTTCCTCTGTGACGTTTGGCTGCGTGGTTGCCTGGTTTTCTCGCCCACCGGTTCGCCAGATTTGTGCTGTGGGTCAGCTCACGTGACGCCTCTCGCTCCGTCTTCCAGCTTGGCAAGGTTTCGCCTCCTTCCCTGGCTTTTGCTTTACTACATTCCTTTAGAATTTAGTCTTTTAATTGGTTCTAATCATGCGTGTTACGTGCGTTGTGTGGTTCTGTGCTTTTATTTACTATTGTTTATTGTTCATTGTTCCTTGTGGCTCTCTTCCTTGTTTGCTCTCGGGTGCTGTTTCTTGCTTATAATTCGGTCAGTCTTTTTCATGTCCAGGATGCCTGCTATGGTATCCTTTGTTTTGCCGATCCTAGAAACTGTCATGGCTCATTATGAACTTCCTCCTCCTAGCTATCTGTGTGAGGTCGATGGGAATGGCGATGTCCTTGCTGGGGTAGAGGTTGAGGTTCCTGGGGATGGTGTGTTTGAGATGCCACGGAGAGTTTTCTTTTGGAGTCCTGTGTGTCTGGGTTCTACAGAGGCGTATGAACGGGCTGCTCTTCAGGCAATTAGTTTTTTGCAGGGACTGTATGGATTTGTAGTTAGAGATTACAACTATGATTGTGTTGTTGTCTATAGGAATTATGGAAACGCCGCGGTCGCTGTTGCTGCATCAGCTGTTCGCTATGCAGCTTATTTGGAGTGGATTCTTGCTTGCACGCGCTCGTCCGCCGCAGACCCATCTAGAAGAGTGTTCCGTGCCCTGGCCCGGCCGCCTGCAAATCTAGCGTTGCTGTACTCAAGCCTCCTAGCATCTGTTTCCTTTATTTAGTCAGTCTGGGATGTTGTTATTGTTCCATTGTCTTGTTTAATTGATGGTAATATTGTCCTCACCGTCCTTGGGTTTGGTTCATAAATTTGAATTCTGTTGCCATGTCGATATCGTTGCCTTTTATGTTTTATAAACTGGGCTTGTCTTGTTTAATTTCCACCAACCCAGCTTCAATATTTTCTGGGTGTTTGTTTTCTTTTTTGTTGCAGCACTATGTTGTGTATTTTCTCGTGCTCTTAGTCCCTTTGCTCGTGGTATGGCTCCGCGTCGGGCTGTTCCCTCACGTTCTGTTGCTCCTTTGGGGAGGCCTCCTGCTTCGGGGCGTGCGGTTGCCCCGCGCAGGGCTGCTCGTGCTGCTGCTGCATTGCCTGCTGTCCCGGCCAGCTCTGCCATTCCCCTTGTTCGGAAGAGGAAGCGTATGTTCCATTCCGCTTGTCCACCTCTGAATTCAATTGGATGAGTTTTAGTAGCCAGCATTTGGTTCCTTAGCATTCTCTCTCTTTTTTATATCCATAGGAGATGGCTTCTTTCCTTTCCTATCTTCTGTTGAGACTGCACGGAATCGTAAGAGGTGCAAGTTCTTGTTGAAAAGACTACGCGCTCATAACAAGGGTGGTCAGTTCGTATTTCCTGTAGTTGTTCATAGCTTTCTTCCTTTTTGTTATCTGGCATGTTAGTGTCTTCTAATGGTCTGCACAGAGCATACCCTTGCGGCGCCTCTACATCCTGATTGGGTTGGGTTTTCTCCTGACGAAGTGGGCATACTTAAAGGTATGCCTGTGTGCTGTTATCAGCCATGTTGCTTTCTGCCTTCCCGGTGTCATTTGTCCTTACTAGATACGGTTCTCCTACAGCTTTTTATCCAAAAAGGTCGTACTATGGAGGTCCAGACTACCGATGCAACCGCTGCCAGGCTAGCTTTTGGTGGCGCGAGAGGGTTAAGTCACAGTCTGCTATCACCAAAAGACGAGTGGCCTACAACAACTGTTGTAAGGCTGGGAAGGTCTTCGTTAAACCCTTTGAAAAACCACCTCCGTTCTTAGCAGATCTGCTTGATTATAAAGGCCCGCCCCGCAGCTTAAAGTTTATTAAGCAAATACGCCAGTACAATTGCCTGTTTGCTTTTACATCTATGGGGGCAAAAATTGACCGATCTGTAAACGATGGTGGAGGTCCAAAGATTTTTAAAATTAATGGTCAAGTTTGTCATCGTATAGGATCGCTGCTTCCAAATGAGGGTGATTCTCCCAAATATGCAGAGTTATACATACATGACAGAGAAAATGAGGTTAGCAATAGGATCCAGGCCTTAAGTCAGCAGAATGAAACTGGCGCTGGGTTAGATAAGGAGATTGTGAAGGGTCTTATGCAGATGCTTGATGCAAATAATTCTTTGGTCAAAAAATTCCGTATGGCCAGCGAGATATTGAAAAATAATAAACCTGAGGTGATTTCAATAAGGCTTATAGCTCCTGGAGAAAATGATAGCGCACAGTTTAATTTGCCTGCAACTGATGAGCTAGCAGCTTTGGTTTATGGTGAGTTTACATTGGAGGCGCCATGTAGAGACCTGATAATACGCACTAAAGCAGATCATCTTCGTCGTATTTCCTCTTTAGATACTACTTACATGCCTTTGCAATATCCTTTGTTGTTCCCGTACGGTGAACGTGGCTTTCAGCTCGGTGTGCGCTATATTGATTCTGATAGTGATGACCCAAACAAGAGGGTTAAAATGACCATGCAAGACTTCTATTGCTTCTGCTCGCATTATAAACCAGAACAACATAATCCATATCTATGTTGTGGTCTGTTGTCATCACAGGCTGTTGTTGATTTCCGAGCCTGCATCGATGAATGCCGGCTCAATTTCATTCTTAAGTGTAACAATGATATGCGGGCTGAGAATCTTCAGGGTGTTGTCGATGCGGTAGGACAGGGTATGGTTGGTGGGTCCGAGGTTGGGAAGAAGAATATTATGCCGTCGGCTTACACTGGTGGTCGCCGGTATATGTATGAAAATTTTCAAGATGCTATTGCTGTCTCACGGGTTCATGGGTCGCCGGATGTCTTCACAACTTTCACGTGTAACCCAAAGTGGGAAGAAATCCTTGACTATGTTGATCCTGGGCAAACAGCGACGGATAGGGCTGACATTGCTGTTAGGGTGTACCACATGAAACTTGTGCAGTACCTTCATCGAATTAAAAAAGGGAATGCCTTTGGTCCTGTAGTTGCTGGTACTGCCCCTTGCAATCCTCTTTCAATTCCCTTCTCCTCCTTTTATTTACTACTTACTGGTTTTTCCGCCTTTTCCTCCTATTTTCAGTCTTGCACACTATTGAGTTTCAGAAGAGGGGGTTGCCGCATGCACACATACTTGTTTGGCAAAAGAAGGACGATGATAGTGTCGTCACACCAGCCCTTATAAATTCTTATATCTCAGCTGAGATCCCTGATCCTGTACAGGATCCTTTGGGATATGCTCTTGTTGCTGAGTTCATGATGCACGGCCCCTGTGGCGTTGATGGTCCAAAATGCCCTTGCATGAAAAAGGGCTTTTGCTCAAAAAAAATTCCAAAACCATTTCAGGATGAAACTTCCATTGATGAAAGTGGGTTCCCCTTATATAGGCGGCCTGACAATGGACGTTTCGTAATGAAGAACAATGTCAGGCTTGATAATAGACATGTGGTCCCCTATAACATGCTTATATTAAAAAAATGGCAGGCACATATTAATGTTGAATGGTGTAACAAAACATATGTTATCAAATATCTATATAAATATGTTACCAAAGGACCAGATAAGTCCAAAACCCTGTTTGAGAACCTTAGGCGTGATGGGGACCAGGATGTTGATGAGATTAAAGAGTACAGAGAGTGTCGTTATATAGTTGATTATGATTCTTTTTGGAGGGTTTACGGCTATGATATACACGGCAAAACACCGTCTGTTGAGAGATTGCCTGTCCATCTCCTGAACATGCACATCATGCGCTTTCGTACACATGCTACTCTGAGTTCGGTGATTAGTGATGCCTGGCTCCAAAAAACAATGCTAACTGAATGGTTTGTGGCGAACAGGGTTCACCCTGCTGCTAGGTCCTTAACTTACTGTGATTTCCCAACTAGGTGGTCTTGGGTAGCTGAGGACAAGAGATGGAAAACTAGGACAAGGAGCGATAGAATTGGTAGAATATACTCTGTGCATCCAGCGACCGGAGAGCTTTTCTATTTTAGAATGCTCCTTATGATTGTCAAAGGTGTGACGTGCTATGAGGATGTTAGGACTTACAATGGCATTGTATACTCAACGTTCAAAGAAGCATGTGGAGCAAGAGGGTTGCTTGGCGATGACATGGAGTGGTATACTGCTTTTGACGAAGCTGTTAAATGGGGTATGGGAAACCAATTGCGCCAGCTGTTCGTTACTATGATCCTTCACTGTGTTGTCAATGATGAAGCTGTTTTCTTTGAAAAATATGAGATTTACTTAGCTGATGATATTAGGTACAGAATTCAGAAGTCGAAGAATAATTTCACATATGTTGTTCCTCCTGTTGAGTTAAGAGACATTCTACTTGATGAATTAGCTGTTATATTTGCTAAGAATAGTGCATGCATCCTAGATCACAAACTACCCTTAAAATCTGCATACGATGATGCTTCTGTGCAAAATGACATGCTTTCTGATGCGCTAGATGTTGATGTTGTTAGTCTTTTAAAAAAGGCAGAGGTGATGTATAATAGATTGAATAGAGACCAATTGCATGCTTTCTCTGCTATAATTGATCGTGTCAAATCTAGAAAACCTGGTTTTTTCTTTGTCTCTGGATATGGTGGTACTGGAAAAACATTCCTTTGGAATGCACTTGATGCTTATCTTAGAGGTAGTAAGAGGGTGGTGCTGTCGGTTGCATCCTCAGGGGTTGCTGCCTTGCTTTTGCCTGCTGGCAGAACAGCGCATTCTAGGTTCAAAATCCCTATTGATTTGCCTGATTATGGCAATTGTGAAATTAAGAGGTCTACCATGCTCTCCACTCTAATTGAAGCGTCTGATCTTATTATATGGGATGAGGCATTGATGTCCCATCGGAAATGCTTTGAGGCCCTGGACCGGTCATTCTGTGATGTCCTGTCGGCTAACGATCCTGCCTTAGCTAAAGTTCCTTTCGGTGGCAAGATTATTGTGTTAGGTGGAGACCTTAGGCAAATATTACCAGTCATTGAGGGTGGATCTCGAGCACAGATTCTTGTTGCTGCAATCACTAACTCTCCTCTTTGGAATATTGTTGAAGTTCTACACCTAAACATTAACATGCATTTGACTGCGCACACAGATGATCCGGTGCTCCAGTCTGAAGTGGCTGACTTTGCTGAGTGGGTTCTCAGTTTAGGTGATGGCACAGCACCTGCTGTTGCCCGTGAGGGGGAATCAGATCAATCATGGATAACTATCCCTGATGAACTTTTAGTACATGCTGATGGTGATAAAATTGATGCTATTGTTCAGGCTGTATACAAAGAAATCCCTACTAGGTACTCTAATGTTGATTATCTAAAAGAAAGAGCAATCCTAACACCAACGAACGAAACTGCTGAAAAAATCAATGAGCATGTTTTGTCTTTAGTGCCTACCAGTGAGAGAGAGTACCTAAGTTGTGATACTATAGGGAATTCATCTGATGCGGTTCGCAATCAAGATGCTTTCTACCCTGTCGAATACTTGAATGGGATTAAGGTCAATAACTTTCCGTACCATAGGTTAGTACTAAAGGTAGGCGTTCCCATCATGCTCTTGAGAAATCTAAACCAATCAACAGGCTTATGTAATGGCACAAGGCTTATAATCACAAAGCTTGCTGATAAGGTTATTGAGGCGATTGTCATGACTGGTTCAAACATAGGCGACGTTGTCTTAATTCCGAGGATAGGGTTGACCTCCAAAGATCCTAAATGTCCTTTCACTTTGCATCGTCGACAGTTCCCTGTTAGAGTGTCCTATGCAATGACTATTAACAAAAGTCAAGGGCAGACTCTTTCAAATGTTGGTTTGTACTTGGATACACCCGTGTTCACGCATGGGCAGCTCTATGTCGCGGTGTCTCGTGTTACTTCAAAGAAATCACTAAAGATCTTGATCAAAGGAGAGGACGACGAGCCTGCTTCTCAGACAAGGAACATCGTGTTCCCTGAGATATTCCGTTCCATTCGCTAGGCGGTATTAGTAACACCCTGTAATATATAACCAATGAATTTGCTTAGGTATGTTTTTGTGGTTTCTATATTCTTCCTGCAATAGAACCGGGTTTTTTGCATATTTGCCGCTTCTTTTGCCCTATCTGCCATGTCCTCCAATTTCCTGCATCAAAAAAACTTTTGCGCGCGTGTGTGATGCTTCCTTTGCCTGCTTGCTCACATCGATTTGATTCCCTTCTACCTTCCAGCTGATCAAGTGAGTTCATGTGAATAGTATCTTTAGACTTGCTCTTTCTTTCTCTGTCTCTCCTTGTTTTCTCACCTCTGCTTGTATACTGCAGATGTCGGGCCAGAGGATGAGCCTTCTCTCCCATATCAATGACAGAGAGATGTTCTGGAATGCTAAGGTTCTGGTGTCCCGCATCTGGCACTACCGAGGTGGGACCAACGAAGGTGCCATTATGCATACTGACATTGTGGTGCTTGACAAAGAGGTTTGTTTTGTACTGCAAAATCTATGCTCATGTTGCTAATTCTAGCCTGTGCCCCTAAATTCTAATGTAAATGTGTAGGGAACCCACATGTATGGCCGGATCCCTACTGAGCCAGCTATCCGCCTGCAAGATGTCTTGTGGGAAGGCAGTGTTTATCTAATGAAGAGGTTCATGTGCAAACCATCAAAGCCCACTTACAGGGCTGTTGACAGCCCATTTATGATGCAGTTCACTCGCTTTACTAATGTTGATTCTGTGGTGGATGATGAAGAAGATTTCCCATACTGCACTTACAGCCTTATGTCCTTCTCGGATATCCCAATACCAGGCCCACACACTCCTCACTTTATCGGTTAGTCGTTCGATGCTGTCCTCATGTATGCCCTGCTTACTCTTGCTCTTCCATTAAATTATCTTACATTTTCTTTGCTATTTACAGATGTGATTGGCCGAATTATTGTTGTCACAGACATTGTTGTTGTACACTCACAGCATCAAGCTGGTCCTTCAGATACCAGGACTCTGGTTCTCCAGGACCAAATGTGAGCCCCTTGTTTATTTTTCCTTTGTTTTGCTTTTCTTCTGCCCTTTCCTTCTATTTACTCGCTCCTGCTGGCTTGTAGAGGAAATGAAATCAGCCTTGTTCTCTGGGGTGCTCGAGCCCATGAGTTCGAGGCAGAAGAGGTCTGTGCTGCAAGTGAATCCACAGCTGTCATTGCTATCTTTGTAGGAACACTGCCAAAAGCATACCGAGGTGATTGTTTGATCTATAACTCACTTAGCCCGTTGTTCAATCTGTCGGTTTGATGCACATTTTCCCTTGTCTGTGTGTCTCGATAGGTATTAAAGGCCTGAGTGGTAGCTCTGCATGCCGCTGGTACATTGATGAGGACCTGCCAGAGATGAATGCCTTTCGTGCTAGGTATTTCCTCTTTCTATGTGGTTGTCGGTCGTCGAGATTTATAGATCTATTCTGATTCGGTCACAATTAACCATTTTTAATCCAGCCTTGCAGAAGGGCTTCCTGCCGTCACTGCTCACATCCCAGGAGAACAAGCGATTGTTCCAGCACCTGTTCGCGAACCTCCCATTCAACTGAGTGTTCAGCAGCTGCTTGCCCTTGACCCATTTGACAACTTGGTACCTCCTCTCCTTACTTCTTCTATACCTTTCCCTTTTCTTTTTAGCATCCTCTCACTATACTTGTGTTCATCATTAAATGCCGAAGAAACAGTTTATCGTCAAGGTTACTATCACAGGCTTGGGCTCTGACAACCGCTGGTGGTTCCTCTCATGCCGGAAATGCCACAAAACAGCCTACACCTCCGGAAGGCAGTACTGTTGCTCAGACTATGGTTGTTCTTCTATCATAGCAGATCCTTCGTGAGTGCCTTTCCCTCATAGTCTATTTTGGTTTGTCTACTGGGTTGATTTTGAGTCCATTTGCCTTGCAATGTCTAGATACTGCGTGTGCACTTTCGGAAGCGATGGCGCAAATGAAGCAGAATTTATGTTCTTTTATAGGGTTGCAAAACAAGTTGTTGGCAAGCCACTCATGACTTTGATTCACCGCAAGTACCCAGGTTTTACAAGTGCGCTTGATCTTGCTCAGATAGGAGGTTCTGATGTAGGTTTGCCTGTTGAAATTTCCCGCCTTGTTACCCAGAAGTATAGGCTGGTCGTTTCTATCTCCAACAAGAGTTTTCAGCCTGCAAGCACCCAGCTGTCCTTCCAAGTTGGCAGAATTGATGAAACCTTTAAGCCTGACCTTGTACCCTTTGCATCTGCTGGTGCATCATCTGCCTCTGGAGCATCGTCTTCTGCTGAGGGCTCAGACATGACAGTGCCCATTCCCACCTCTTTCTCTATAGGATCGTCTACACTCGTTGTGCTACTTCTCGATGAGGTATATATGCTGCTGGTTTCCTCTCTCAAGTTCTCTTTCACCCGTTTAATGCCTATGTTGTTTCTTTGCCAGATGAACACTCCTATATCTGCATTCAAAGGAAAAGGACATGCTATTGTGCCTAAAACACCCAGGTATCAATCCTCCGTTTCCTAGCATACATTCTAAAAATACTTCTTCTTTGCCTACGACTGATGTTTTTCCTTTTTTGCAGCCGGTCCCCATGCCCAAAAAGTGCTCCCCGCAAGCTTTTTATTGGTCCCCCTAAGTCTAAGGGCACTGAACTACCTGCCTCCGTTAGCAACGTTACTGCCCAGGCTGGAAAGGTTGTCGCAGTTACCCAAACTGAAGAGATTGCCGCCGCTGGAAATGTTGTTCAGCCTACACCCATGCCAACTGTTAGTGCCTGTACTTAATATGCAAACATCATTCTTATTCTGCACAAATTATGCTTGATGTGCAATAATCTGTGTTGGCACCAATCTGTACAGGTTGGACAGGAGACTGAAACCACAACTGCTGAGGATCCAAAGATCATCGTTCCTGACCCCTCTAAGGCCAAGAGGTAAAGGCTCATGAACTGTTACATTCAGCTACTTCCGCGCCTATGACAAAGACATCGACTTTACTCCTGTCTTGCTCTGCCTTTTATGAAACAAACTAGGTTGTGATATTAGATTATGGAATATCTCCTGGTTTAGTATATGCGCATGGTCTGTGCTCTTTCTAATATAGTTCTAGGGTCCAGTTACCATTGTATTTGATGCTTTGTCATATCTCTTAAGAAGCTGGTACATACTATTTTGTTGCCAGTTTGCTCCCTTTTCTGTGGCTCATTGGTATATGCAGATTAGTTATCTGGGCACAACAAATATTATCAACTTTTCACTGTTTTGTTGTTCATTGATTCACTGTAAGCTAGACGCCTATACAGTTATACTAGGCTGTGATTTAGTAATCCAGTGGGTCTTTTGTTCTTTTAGATGAAAACCACCTCTCTATATGCATCTTGACTATATTTTCTTCTTCGCTGATGCATGCGATGCTATTTGATCAGGCATTTCTTTGTACACCTGCTATTTCCACATTCATGAGAGGCTCAATAAAACATCCTTTTAGCTCCAGCATTTTATATATGTTCTCAGTTATTTTTCCTTGCACGTCCATGCAAGATAATTAGCCATAAAGCTGGTTTTCTGCTTATTTATGTTCTCCAATTCACGTGTCTAATCTTTAAATCCATGTTGTTTCTACGACATTCTATGGGTCTAGACTTTCTTGCGAAGACAAGATTATTAATATTTCTTTTATTTTTGCCAATTGATCAAATTCAGGACAAACAACCCTAGCAAGGGTGCTGGCGTCCCAAAGAAACCGAAGCAGTAGTTCTTTCATGGAGTGGTCGTTCCATGCTGTAATCTAAATATGTACATACGGTAAGACTAACATCTCTTCAATTCCATCTATTCTACATCCATGATGCATGGTATGTCGCAATATGATAATAACTGTGATTCCTCTTCTTTCTCAGGGTTTCTTCTATGTTCTGCTTGCTTATCAAGTAAAGTCTACGATGGACGGATGTCGTGCTGAACAGACCTTCTCAACTGTACTGCATCACAGCAGCGGTTTGGCCATCGGGTTTGAAGATCGTCGACTCAGTGCGCTTTTGGGCATGCACTGGATTTACTTTTGTGCGGCTTTATAAGACAGGGCTTTGACACCTGTAGAATTGTGTCAAACCACTGTCATGGCAACTCCTTTATTTACGTCCTCGAACAAAGCATCATGCGTTGTAAATATCGCCGTTAGCTCTTCCTGTCTGAACTCCTTGTGACAACTATCCACTGTAAATACCGCTGGATCATGCTGCTTGCTCTAAGTCCTCTTGTTGTTCTTATGTTGTGTGCTTCTTCTTATGTCTTATATTTACTGCTACCCTTGCTAACATAATGGCCCTTGTCCTTCGCTGATTTATCTGCCGAGCTAAACATCATGTTCATTCTTGTTGGTTAACTGTTCCAGATGACCACTCAAGATGTTCTTTGTGTATGTTTGAATATCGATAAGAACTCGCCACCTAATCAGGATTATGAATCACCAGTTAAACTTATTGTTTCAATATCATTCATTCTTTGGCTTTCTCCTGATGCTGTATGGTTGATTTCCGCAAAGGGATCCTACGAATTTAGTTTCCTATCATCCTAAGCCTTTAGTTGTGTCTATGAGTCGTCTGTGAGCCGCCTTCCGCTGTTGTGTGCTTTATATCTGGGATATTTGCTGCTGGACAAAGCATATTATGTGCTTTCTGTTTTCATTTTTATTTTTTACTGGTTTTTCAGTATTTGCATACAGGGGAACTAATAATTCATTCACCAGCTCTAGACTTTTCCCATGTATGAAACATTGGGAAAGAAGGTTTTATACCAACTCGCTAATTTATGCGGCTCTTTGCTTCCCATTATCTGCTCAATGGTCTTACGACAAAATAAATCTTAGATTTCTAATCAAGGCCCTGGTTTATAGTCAAAGTTGAATTCTGCCCTTCAAATAGCAACAGCTGCCAAAATATTATATGTACTTTATTTTAAATTCCAAATTGCCATTGTGCGTTCAAAATTTGTTTACACATAAAAAACTATTTTTTATTTGATCGCAGGTTGAAAAATTATTGGCAACTTGAAAACTTTTTCATTATTCTCGGGAAGTACTCTCTTTGCGAAAGGTTAACAATTAAAAGTTTTCCCTGTTCCAAAATGGTTCGTAAATTAAGAAATTTTGCTTCTTCTTATAAGTGTTCAAAATTCAATAGTTGTTCATTGCTGTGAATAGTTGCCCGTAATTTTTAAAAATGACCCTGCTTTCCCATCGTTTGTTCGCAAATTCAACAAATGTTCGTGCTTTCCTATTTTCTAAATTTCCTTCCTTTCTACCATAAAATGATCGTCATTTCAGAAAAATGTTTCTGTTTTTCAATGTGCTGCATATAGGCATGCCCAGCACTTCCTGCCTGCTAAAGTTATCTCTTATTATTTTTTTCCTTCTTACTTTATTTTTTTGTGTTCTGTGCTCGTCTATATTCCACGGAGAGTTAGTTCATCTTCTGACGGTCCTCCTATTCAAATCCCAATGTTCGCCCATTTGACCATTCTTATAATGACTTTCTAAAATTTTAAAATTATTAATATTGTACTCAGAAATTATCTGTATCTGCCCGAAGAAAAACACATTTTGCCTATCCACAAAAAATCGTACACACCTGTTTTTTCATAGTGGCATCATTGATCTATAAAATCAAAATCGAATGACAGTGTTCATATATACTACTCCTGTGAAATGTTCTGCATTTTGTAATTTCGAATGCCTACTAAAAGGAAAATGCATTCCGCCTATGTTTTCCCGGCCTGCCTTTTTCTGCTTCTTCTCCTTGCTGAGTCCCTTGTTTGAGAGTGCCCCTTTTCTCCTATGGCCCATCGGCCTTTTTCCAGGGCCGACCCGCCGGCCCTCTCTCTTAGCTGGTCACACGCACCAAACCCTATCTTCTCTTCCTTGGATTCGTCTGCTCACCCCATCCCCCTGCCCCCTCTCCCCGTCCACCTTACCTCCTTCTGCTCTCTCTCCTTATCTGCTTACAACTGCTTTACGTTGGATGCTTGTCCAAACGCACCAGATCCCTGGATAGCCACATCCTCTAACGAGTCTCCGCAGTGCTCTACTATTTGCCAGGTGCGCCTCCTCCTCTCCAGATCCATTACTCTAACATCGTTGTTGCCAACGGCATGTGTTCATGCTGCGCAAATCTACCTCCCTCTCTTTTGTTTTTTTGCCTTTGACCACCCATGATTTGTACTTCTCAGGTGTGCAGTCTATTTGGGTCTTCCAAAAAAACGGCCAGGAGATCCTAGAGGCACGACCCCGGACTGAAGGTATATTCCTCTGCTTCCAGATCCACGTCCAGCTGTTTCTTTAATTCATGCGTATGAAGACATTTTCATTCCTTTCTATATAGTTTGATATATATTCCTGTGCTGTCATATATCTATGAATGATGTACTCTCATAACGGCAGCAAAATATATAATTTACTGTCCTTTATTAATTGATTCTAAAATATTCAGCTTGTTTTCTTTCTTCTAATTTAACTTCAACTTAACAAGCTACGTTGTCAGTGCCTATGCTTTACCTATACTCTTTAAAAACCTGTATTTCCTGTCCCTATGAATATTTACCCATTCATAGACTAATATCACTGATTGCCTCTGTTCATAGCCTCATGATATTATAGCATTGTTTCATGATGCACTTAGTAAAGCGCTTTTAGATCCTTACTGCATGTCGATTTTGAGACTTTGATCTTCATTATTCTTACCGCGCATTGTATTTATGCCTTATGCCAGCCACCCTGAACCTATCTTTTGAAACCATCCTCATGGAATTGGTCGAGCTACGCACGACATCTTTGGCTGAGGCAATGTTTGACAAGCTTGAGCTCCCAAGACCAGTTTACCATGTGCATATGCTTGAGCAAGGCGGATATAGGGCACAGATTGAGTTTCACCGTACCAGAGAGCGTTATGATGCTTCCGCACGCCGGACTAAATTGTTGAGCCATGCATGTGTTAGCGGAGAGGCAGCGATGGATCAGGCAGCCGATCAAGCAATTACATACATGGAAAATAATGAAAACAAGGTTCTTGCTGATTATAACTACTATCGGCTGCAACAAGAAAAACAATCTTGTGCAAGGCTTTCAGATACCTTGTCAGAGAGAACGGAAGAAGTCAACCAGCGCAACCAGACCATCATACAGATGACTAAAGAGGCGTCCAATTATCTGGAAGAAGTGCATGCTGCATCAGACAAGATCCATGGTCTTGCTGCCACTGCCTTAGACCCTGCTGCCAGCCTGTCTCTTTCCACTCTAAAACAAACTATTTTGGCGATTCAAGATTCACTTGTTGCTCTTCAAAGCACTACCGCCGCTGCACGTGCCTCCCTAGAGGAAAAGGGCATGTACTCAGAGGATGATGTGGCTCAACCAACCTACGATGGGCTTTCTGATGAAGAGACCGATGAAGATTGCCATCAAGACATGGATGATGACTACGCTCACTATGTGCGATCCCCATGAGCACTGTCTAAGCCCTACTAAGCTGATCAGCAAGTGAAGCTTTCTATATATAGCTTCATGATGACAATGCTCACTGTGTCCGATCCCCATGAGTGTCATATTGAGCCTGCTAAACTGTCTCTTTGCCATGTGAAGCTGTGTATGTATGGCTTCACCGCTAGGAAGCGTCTCTGTATCTGCTGTGTTTAGTCTCCTAGGTTGCTTAAATAAGATGCAAAGCTATCTACTCATAGCTTTGGCCTAGAAATCTTTATCCTTTCTGAACTTGACTCTGGTCATGTATAAGTATGAAGTCTGTGTTGACGTGTTAATACAATGTTATTTATCTATGCTACGCCTTTGCTTTTATCCACTGTGATTCTTCTTTTCAGTATCTTCGCTATAAACATACATTCATTTGCTTTAACCTTGCAAGGCCAAATCAATGAACATTTGCTAGCATAATATACATATAACTATTTGCCCTTTTTACTCAATTCTCCTTGTTCATTAGCAGATCAAAAACATACCTCTTCAATCTCAGATCAAAAATCTCACAATGGAAGACATGGACATTGGCATCGTCTGTGACGACGGTTCCCCAGGATCAACAACATCAAGGAAAGCAACGCCTGCGCCCAATGTAATCTTCTAATCACCAGTTGTAGTTCATTCATTGTTCTTTATAAACTTGGTTTTCAGTTTTGCTCCATCGCCGGCTTATTTGCCTTGCTTCTGTATTCTTGGAAGAGTGAATAAAAGATACATGCATAATCATGGAAATTGGTCTTCCAGAACTCATCCTGATTGTTTTGAATGAGGTGATGTTGTAGTAAACATATTTGTTTCCTGGACAATATTTTCCTCATGTGTTGCATTCTGGAAAGGGTGTCTTTGGTCAGTTTTCTGTTCTTTCATTGTTTCAATTGTGTGACTCTACACATGTATCCTCACAATTAGTGGCGCCTACAAGAATGGAAGGCCTACCTGTAACTTTTCTTATGTAGTTAAATAAAACAACTCAGGGCCTCACACTCAATCAAACTACCATTCCCAATTGAAATCCTCATTTGTCGATTCAACTATTATTTTGTCAGACAGAAATTTTACCCTTACTTTGCTTGCACAGGAGAATGACTATCTGATAGTAATTCCTTATGCCCACATATTCGCCCTGATGCTGAAAGCTCTGAAGTTACCCCCTGCAACTTACTATCACAAGATATGCCCAGGCGGAAAGAATCGTGTGACAGTTACTTTCATTTCTTCTTTGGAATTGCTCGATGATGCACTTGTTCCAAGTTCTCTGTCAGGTGCAATCTTAGATAGCTATGAAGATGCTGAAGAGAGTGCTGCTATTGAAGCTATTAGATACATGGAAAATGCATATGGCAAAGAAATGAGGGACTACCACTACACTCATGTCAAGAAGCTTGAAAATCAAGTGACACACCTGGTCAAATGGTTGGTTGCATCAAATAAAACAATCAAGAAGCTGCGCAAAACATGCTACTACGCTGTCAGGTATATGAGCTCATATTCTGCCCAAATAGAAAACACAACGACTGCTCGGCATTTGAAAGGGCGGGATAGCACCAAGGGAGTTATGAAAACAGCGCTGGCAAGCATTGAAGGACTGACGCAGAGGCTACGCTACATTGCTATGAAGTTTGAGCAGCGCCTCGCAGCAACCAGAAATAGTTTCTGGTGAGCTTTGGTCAATGTGTCCTGAACAGCATGCTTCTGTGGTTACTAAATCAGGCACCTTTTGTTTCATATCGATCAGACCAGGATCTTTCGCATTTTGGCGCACTCCAAGCAAGATATGTGTACGCTTTAGTCTTCACTTGCTGCCTCTATGCTGAAAAGTAGTGTATGATAATAGTCTACGATCTTTAAACTTTATTGTTATCTCTGTACTCAGAAGCGGGTTATCATCGCTTACTGTATATATGTGAAGGCCTCACCTTTAGATTATATTGTTCTCTCTGTAGTCAAAAGCGGGTTTTCACCGCTTATTCTATATATATATATATATGAAGAACTCCTCTCCTGCTATTGTTTCCTGAAAAGTATGACTCAAGAAATAAGCTTCCTTTTATGCATGCTTTTGCTTCAATGCTTTCATCAGAGCTTCCCTGTGATAACGTCTTCCGATCACGGTGTATGCAACAAATTAAAAGCAATTACATTCCTGTTTATTTTACAAACGATCATCAACAACAACTACATCAGCAGAAAGTCAATAGTACTTTCCTACATAACTTAGTGCATCATTTTCAATCTTATCTGCTTATTGCATATAATACATGAGCTATTCTTTTGAAGCAACAAATATATTAATACAATCTCTCACAATAATTAGCTTACACACGGCCTTTGCGCCATTGGCGCAACGGGTCATCTAGTATTAATAATACAAAAAGAGGTCCCGAGTTTCTCTCCCTACATGTTGTATTCATTATTCCTATGTCCATGTTTTTGCAGTGTGTTTATACTTGATTGAACAGTGCTATTGGCGTTTGAATCTGACCCAAGTTTCACAACAGTTGGCTAACAATTTCAGTACACTAAGTAGTTAAAAGACGGTTAATAATATTATCTGGTGAACTTAATTTGCCATTCTCATATAATCTTCAATGAAAGCATAACAAAGCACGACCAAACACGGCATGGAGGCAAAGGCGGGCCATGCACGTGACGAATAGGCTGGACAACGCGCCGTGATGGGCAAGAGTGAGGTTGACAAACTCAATGTTCTAGCTTCTAGGTTATTACAAGGGATTGGACGAAGGAAAATATGTGTCAATGGAATGAGACGGAAGAAACATAACTCGGCGAGGGATTGGTCTATACATCATAACAGATCACAGCTTCCTTGCACATCCACGCTCTGTTATGCGGGTTAATGACAACCTTGAAGCTAGAGATGACGACTTTACAGTGCTTTGATCGTACTATGTTGGTCATGTTTGCTTTGATTTTTTCGACATGGGTGTTCTGATCGAAGTTCCGAGCTTGTCAATGTTATATATGTTGGTTGTGTTTGTTTCCTTTTTTTCGATATGTTTTTACTTCTTTGCTTGATTAATATTTTCAGGTTGATTGTAGAAAAACAACAGCATTTCACAACCTACTTTAGGGAAGGGGGCAACGACTGGATGCCCTGAATAACACCAAAAGATCACCTTGCTTTTGGCAACTAAGCAAAAATTCCACATGGCATATCTAAGAGAGCGAGGGCTCGCACCATCAGAACTGCTGTAGAACACTGACAGAAAGATATTGCTTGGAGCCGCCCGAGTTTGAGATGTGCATGCATACACAATAAATTGGACAAACCTAGATAACCCCGGCTAACCATGTGACTCAGCAGTATAAAGTGACTGAAATACATATAGCACAGGCAGTATGCAGTTTTTGTTTTCAAACAATAACACGGAACCAAACTTACGCCATCGCTGCATAAATAGATTGTATATAACCCTTGCCTGCCAGTCCAAAATATATAAACTGCGCAGCATGATTTACCAACAGGAAACCCTCTTCAGCATGCTTACAAGCATTAATACACACGCATAGTATATACACCTCGGAGTAGCAATCCAGTTGATGACACAGCCAAGGTCGTCTATGTTAGGAACTACCGTCAAAACTACTTAGGATGCATGAGGCGCGCCCTCAAAATTACACATTGCTGTCAAGGAACCATCATATATTCCGTATGGGAACTGACTGAGATGATGAACTGCTGCCAGTGCTACTACAGGCATCCATGTCCATGCTGAATCGATGGCAACAGGTGCATGGAGACAATCAGAATCCATATCGCCTACAATCAGAATCAGGACACCGCTACCCAAACTCTGATTTCTCATGCAAAATTGTCAGTAACAAACTTGTTTAGTGATATAAGCATAAAACCAGTAAGATGCTGCAAACATACAGTAAATCGTCACAGCTATATGGAGCACTACACCACAAGTTAGATGACAGAGCTCCCCTGAGCAAGGTTAAGAGTATAGGCCCTTATGCTACTGCAGAAAGGCAGAATAAGGAGTAGATACCAGAAAATGGCAAAATGTAGCATTAATTTTCGATAATTATAACACTAGTCAATTATTAAGCAGAATTGCGACTCAAGGGAGAATTAAAAAGAACCGGGTAGCAAACGATAATAGGACTACATGGTAAATGATTCGACATAAAACAGTAACAAGGTGCGGGTATGTAACAAGGTGGCATGGCTCAATGTTACCAACTTCACATAATTTTTAAACAGGATGGCCGGTACCTGTATTCCTTTTCTTTCCTTCTTTTTTGAGGACGCCGGTACCTGTATTCCAGCATCAAATAGTGATTCAGAATTATCCCATGTTGAAGCAGTAATTTCCTACATTTTTTCACACAAAAAAATATAATTGAACCAAAAGGATAATATTCCTCTACTTATCTCACTGAAAACATGGTTTAACTAAGGATAAGGTTGCTCTCAGTGAAGCAAGAGCAAAGCATAGATTGATATATGGTCACACAAGGCTTTGGTTACCTCAAACCATTGCAGCCAATTTTCCTATATATATTGCCTAAACTGATAAGGAACTACTATTGACAATGATTTAATATTTTCAGAGCAATTGAAGAGAACGAAAATTATAATTATACTAGAAAAGCCTCAGTTTCAAGCAAGTTTTTGGAACTACAGGATCTGGCATTAGGACTATACAGTAGTTACAAGTTAGAACCCAAATTTAAGTCCTTCTGAATAGCTAGCGCAAAGTCAAGTCAATTATCAAAACAGCTTGCTGTAGCTGGTGACTAACTAGGGGATATAAGCACCCAAGAAAATGTGTTCTAGAACTAAATGCTTTGTAATATTTGCATTTGACAAATGTCAATGCCAGCAGCATTTGTGGTCACAACTCATACATTATTTGTGTATCAAAGGAGATCTATGTACCGCCATATCATGCAATTCAGACAGTAGATAATGAACCATAGACAGTTTTCCAACATAAATATCAATGACCAGTGTTAATTAGTGTTGCCTCTAGTTGTGCTCTTTTTGCTTAGTTATTTCCATTACGATACCTATAAATAGTGCTCCGTGGAACAAGAGCAAAGATGCACTAAAGGTTCTGCTGGACATGCTTTATGTCTAACACTCCTATGTTTAAGATATGCATAACATTCAATCTGGATCAATCTCACACTATGAACATAGGAAAAATTATCACTCCCCAGGGATTTAATCAGGGAATATGATATTCTTCAATCAACAAGAAAATATATTTTAGCTCAGAAAAGGATTTACTCAGGGAATACAATATTTGCCTGTTGCTAGTTGAGTTTCAGAATGAACCACTCTCTTTCTCAGCTCCATCAGTACTACTACAGTGCAGTTCTCCCCTCAACCAGAAACATACTCCAATCAGTAAAACTGGAAACAGAAGAAACAATGATATGCAAAATCTGGTTATATGCAAGCAATAGCATGCTCTAAATACAACAAGTCACCCTTTGCAGCCAAGCAATGAGCAGA
Organism: Triticum dicoccoides; assembly: GCF_002162155.2. Lineage (NCBI taxonomy): Eukaryota > Viridiplantae > Streptophyta > Magnoliopsida > Poales > Poaceae > Triticum > Triticum dicoccoides. The sequence goes on from NC_041390.1 coordinate 15,473,194, forward strand.
ACAGTCTAAGCCAAATCTTTGTTGCCATCAATTTATATATACTCAGGGAAATTGATACATGGAGGTCCTACAATCTGCTATTGAAGTTGAGCTACGTAGTAGGAGTATGTTTGATTAAGTTAGCCTAGCTTACATAAATAAACCTCTTTGTTGTATTTCAGTGGCTAATTAAGTTGACACAGGTTGTATTAAGATTTGTGAGCTACTCTGTATTGTAAATAAGTCGACTTTGCTAACTAAGCGACCATGCATGTCCAGAATCGATCAGACATTGTACGCTTTCCCTTTTGCTGTTGGAGCAGCAAAGCCCAAGAACGAATCAACAGAGGAAGGAAATCCCCCAAAATATCATGAAAAAATCACCGTTAATTTGCATCAGTTGACAGGTGGACAGTTGTCAGACCCAACCCAGCTGCATGCTGCGTCTTTGAGCACACCACGCTGTTTCATCATCTCTCTAACTTGGTGCACAGAGTCCCATTTTCCGGCGGCCGCAAGGGTGTTGGAGAAGGCCATGTAGGCGCCCGGTCTCCCGGCGCGGCTCAACTCAAATACCTCCCTTGACGCAACATTGGCAATGTCCACGTCGCCGTGCAGGGTGGCCGCCCCGAGGAGGGCCGCCCACACGTCAGAGTTTGGCCTCGCCGGTATCCCCCTGACGAAATCGTATGCCTGGCGCACGCTGCCGAACCTGCCCAATAGGTCCACCATGCAAGCGTAGTGTTCCATGCGTGGTTTGAGCGAGCAGTCGCGCTCCATGCTCTGGAACACCTCCTGGCCTCGGGACAGCAGTCCGGCGCGCGCGCACGCCGACAGGGCGCTCAGGAATGTGGCATGATTTGGCCTGACGCCCTGCTGCTGCCCCCGCATCTCCTCCAACAACAAGAGAGCCTCGTCTGAAAGGCCGTTCTTCCCGTACCCGTCGATCATCGAAGTCCATGTGATGACGTTCCTCTCTGCCATCCCGTCGAACACCCTCCGCCCCTCCTCAACTCGGCCGCACTTGGAGTACATGTCGAGCAGCGCACTCCCCGCCTTGATGTCAGAGATGACCTTGCTCTTGATGACCTGGCAGTGCACCTGCTCCCCGAGCTCCGGCGACGACAAGAGCGAGCACGCGCCAAGCACGCTCACGCATGTCGACACCGTCGGCCGGAACCTCGCTCGCTGCATCGCCTTGAACACCTCGAGCGAGCTCTCCGCGGTCTCCTCCGTTTTGCTGTACCCCTCCACCATTGCGTTGTACACCACGACGTCCTTCTCCTCCATCCCGTCGAATATGGCCTCGGCGTCCCTGTACAGCCCTTGGTTCATGCAGCCGACGATCAGCGCCGTCGAGCACACCATGCCCGGCTTCGGCACCATGCCGTACACCCGCCGAGCATAGCCCAGCGACGCGTTCTTCACGTAGGCATCCACCAACGCCGCGACGAGGATGTCGTCGAGCTCCGCGAGCGACCTGACGACGCGCGCGTGGACCTCCCTCGCCGCGCGGGGCAGCGCCAGCGCCGCCGACAGCTTGAGCGCCATGGAGAGCGCGAACACGTCCAGGCGGCCCGTGGAGGCCGCGAGCCGCCGCACGATCCCCAGCGCCTCCCAGGGGAGCCCCATGCGGAAGTACCCGGCGACGAGGTAGTTGTGCGCGGCGTTGGTCGGGCGGGGCATTCCGTCCAACACCGCGCGGGCGTTGCGGTGGGAGCCGCACCGCAGGTGCAGGATGAGGACCTTGACGGAGAGGTCGGCGGTGGGGCGGAGGCCGGAGGTGAGGAGCTGCGCGTGGAGGCTCTGCGACTCGGGGCGCGGCGGGGGCGCGCTGATGACGCTCTGGACCGCGGCGGCCAGGGCCGCGGCGGTGCGCAGGTAGCGGGGCACGCGTGGGGTTACAGAGCAGGAATGGCGCCGGTGGGAGTTTGTTTCTTGCATCTCGCCGCCGGCGACCCGGCAGCTCGCCGTCGGCTTCGGCTCGGGCCTTTGGGTGCGAGGACCCTTGGAGGATCCCACGAACAACTCCGGCAGCGAACGAGAGAAGCAGGCGAGTATTTTCTTCAGAGATGCCTCATTCAGGTTTCAGCAGTTCAGTCAAGTACTGAATTGTCACCCTCAAGTTTCACAAATCTCACACCCGGCCAGGGGCCCAACTTACATCAATAGATCTCAGCCGTCCGTCCCCATCATGGAACTGGTCGGCAGTGAAGACGTGACACTCCCAAAGGAGAAAATTGAAAATAGTAGGTATCTAGCACTAAAATGAGTTTAGATACATCTGTATCTAGACAAATCCAAGACAACTAATTCGGAACGGAGCCATTGTAGTATACTAGTATCCCGCCATTGTCTGTAATCCAACTAGGGCCGCTCGAGCTTCAGCCTCCTCAGCGTTGTGGCAGCGTGGGAGCCTTGTGCACACAGACAGGAAGACAAAGCCACGATAGTCTCGACCGCCGCACTTTCCCCAGTTTCCTCAAGGAAAGCAGCGTCAGTGTTGATTTTGGCCACTTCTCGCGGCGGCGGCATCCATTTGGCCGCAGGTAATTCAGTACTACGGCTTTCTGAACTCCCTTCTTTCATTTTTTTTCCTTGCCCTCAGTTGCATCCCTTGCCTCTGCTGCAGTTCTTAGTTCCTTATCGTACTTTATCAGGAACTGCACGGAACTGCTAATTGTCTCCCTTCCGTTGTTTCGCAGGCTATCTTCTCTAAGGTACCAACTCCTCCAAAGAAGCATCTGGATTTTGGCACGATCGACCTTCTTCACTTTCTGTATCCAGCAAAGTCTGAAGCCAATCCTCCCCAGTGTATGCAAAGTTCTTTTCAGCAGGTAAATTCCACACTTCCCTCATAGCACACCTGAGAGCTCTACTTTTTGTGCACATGACCACTGCATGGTGTTCGTCCTCAATACTGTTACCACAAATGCAGCAAGTGGCATCCAGTTCAATGGTTCTTTTCCACTTGTTTTTCTTTGTAGCTAGAGTATTTGTGGCCACTCGCCAACCAAATATTCGCACTTTTCCAGCAACTTTCAGTTTCCAGATGAGATCCCAGCTGCTTCTATCATTTGGCTCTCTGGTGGAACTCGACGGGTTTTGGGCCAGCTGAGGTAGGCTTGTTGCGGCTAACTTTATTCCGCCAGCAACTAATGAGAGTAAAAAAAATCTCCCTGGGGTCAGCAACTGCTACCCTACGAATCTCTTCTACGTGCACTCGGTACTGAGACTGATCCTCCGAATGCATCTTCAGCATCGACACGGCTTCTGCACTATCCATCTCCACTATGATGAGCAGCATTTCCTTTCTTGACCATGCGGTGTGCTAGAATAACTTTAGGGAGATGGAGACTTGCTGCCAAATCCACTGGATCAGGTAGCTCGGTGAACACCAACGACTAATTGGCGATGAAGGGCTTGAGCTGCGAGACATGGGAGACCGTATGGATCAAGCTTGTCAGAGGAAGATCGAGCATGTACGCCGCCTTGTCGATGCGTTCGGTGTTTTTGAACAGTCCAAAGTACTTGAGGGTGAACTTGACGTAGGGATGATTCACCAACGAACATTGTGCATAGGGTTGGAGCTTGAGGAGGACGCCCTCGTCGACGGAAAATTCGCGGTCCTTGCGACGCTTGTCCACATGTGCCTTCATACGCTCATGTGCGTGCTAGAGGTGCTCCCACAACACGGTGAGGAAGTCTTGCGATCTGCCGCCAGCTCGGCGAGGGATGCTGGCAGATCGTCGACCATCATTGACACGGTGGCATAGTTGGGGTCGACGTCTTAGAGGCATACACCCTAATGGGGTATGATACGATGAATTATAGCAGAACTCTTTGATAACCCAAGAGTGTAGGGGGACGCAACAATCTACAATGTTAAGTATAAACTCAAATTTATTAATTCAACACTGGGAGGTCAAAGAATATTTGTAAGTTTTAGTTGTTTATAGTCGTCAATTCAATTGAATACTTTGCTTGGAGAATTTATCAGTAGCAATGAGAACATGATGAATATACTGTTGTATGTAGTAGCTAGCATAGTAGCAGAAATACCTGGCAGTTGCCAAGTATAAATAAATTAACTTAAAGAGGGCAGGTAGTAACATTAAACATAGGCATAGAGATGGATAGATGTTGCTGGATGACACTAACTTATATTTTGGTTCCAGTTTTCTCGGTATGCAAAGTGTCCACCTCAATGTCGCACTAAGCAATGCATTTAAAGTCTTCTCTTCCATTAAACCATGCAAAATCTGCCACATAAGAGTCATGCATTTAACTTATAAATTACGATTATTTTTGCATTACTCTATGCACGTAACAATGCCACATCATATATTCATGTTAGTCATCCTTCACATTTTTGTTCGAAATGATATTTTTAACTGTAATTCAAAAGTTTTTGTTCTATTTTTAGAGATTTTCTTTTATTGATTTTTAAGCTTATACTTTCTTTTCATTAGATTTAATTATTTTTGTCAACTACTTACGCATTTTTTAACAAAATTACCGCAGCAATGCGGAGAGAGAGTCATCCTCACTACTCTATTTCAGAGTTACATTAAATCCAAGCCATCTTCTGCTGCAAAACATTTCTTATTTTTATTTTCTTACTCTTTTTCTCCTTACCGTGTGCCCCTCTCTTTCAAATTGTGTATTACACTACCATCCTGCTGCAACGTGCGGGGTATTGTCTAGTTACTCCTATAAAGTATGATGAAGTACCCGCCTCCTGGGGCATCGGCGCTCGCGAGTTACCTCCCCGTCGTCTGATGCCTCACTGTAGCACACTCGGTCGTCTGATCTTCACGGACGTTACGCACCCACCCGATTCCCGCAAGGGTCCATGAAGCATGGGTCGCGGGCGCACTCGAGGCACCTTTCTACGATTGTTTTCGTTCCGTCTATGTGTGTCATCTCGTGCGCTGCTCTACATGCATCGGGTGAGGCCGGGTCGGCATGTCAGCATCATTCCTTCGTTCTGACTACTTTGTTCACGCGATCCGAGTACGTGGCGTGCGCCCAGGTAGGGGTGTGAGCACCGGTTTCCTCTGTTGGGTGACAACAGTGATGAGTGTTATTTTTACACCCCTCTAACCTGAGTTTAAACTGAGATATTTCATAAAAACCAAGATATGGCTTTGATATTGCAACTAATGACTAATGAATACAAAGGATTCCAAATATCCGATCTTTATTTTATTTCCAAGGGAAATGGACTATTTATGGACGAAATCAGGCCAATACATATGGAAAAGAGTAAAGTGGAGATAGAGGAGATCAAGTGAGAGGCGCACTAAAGGAAACTAAGCAAAAGACAACATTCCATATGACCAATCCCGCTCATACAGATAGTCGTATGGTGTGCCAACTGATGCGTCTGATCCACCTGAACAACCTTTATAAAAGGCCTGACGCCAAACGAGCAATAGAACAAGTCGCCACATCGTCATCTTCATAGCAGTCATCTCCATCAACCTTAGCAACCACCTTCATCACCATCATAGTTCTCAGTCATCTAGTCATACTTTGTAATCACGCATCACATCCAGCATCCATTGTAAGATATATTATCAAGCAATCGGTCTTTCATGATGTGTTATTCAATGAGTTCTTCGTGTGATTTGATCTCGACGTGTGAGTAGTTTGGTAATATCATGGGTTGAGGCAAGGCCTTGCAACCCGATGTATTTGTTGAAGTGGTCGATGAAAGTACTTTGAATTAGCATCCCGTATGTGTAGCATAAAATGGTTTCGTGGGCTGTAAGGGGGGCATCCTAGCCTTATTTTGGGCCATGCGCACCAACCCCGTAAGGCCCATCCGCCTAGGGGAAGGAAAACCCTAAGGGGAAGGGCCCTCCACTTGGCTTGGAGGGCACTCCTCCCCTTTGGCCGCGTCCCCTCCTTGGAGGAGGGGCAAGGGTTGCGCCCCCAGCCCTCCAACACCCCTATATATAATGGGGAGGAGGGGCAAAGGCTGGACACAACATTTCCCACGCCCCGTGGCCCTCTCTCTCTCTCTCTCTCTCTCTCTCTCTCTCTCTCTCTCTCTCTCTCTCTCTCTCTCTCTCTCTCTCTCGTTCTTCCTCGTTCGTAGTTCCAGAGGCGCTTGGCGAAGACCTAATGGGATTGCTCCACCACGCCGTCGTGCTGGTTGAGATCCCATCTACTTCTCCTCCCTCGCTTCCTGGATCAAGAATGAGTAGACGTCATCGAGCCGTACGTGTGCTGAACACGTAGGTGTCGTCTATTCGTCCCTAGATTGGATTGGACTATGATCGGATCGCGAAGAGTACGACTACATCAACCATGTGGTATACGCTTTCGCTTAACGATTTACAAGGGTATGTAGATCCAATCTCTCCTCTCGTAGATGTCCATCTCCTAGATTGATCTTGATGAGCGTAGGAAAAAAATTTGTTTCCCATGCAACATTCCCAACAGTGCGTTGGTCGGTCTGTCATGCAGTGCTTCGAGAATATAAAGGTTCGGTTGTGGGCTAGAATACAAGGATGGCTGGAACGATTCCTCTACATGCAGGGGAGGAGACCTTAGTGAAGTCTGTTGCCCAAGCAATCCCAGCATATGCTATGAGTTGTTTTGACCTTACCGAAGGCCTCTGTGATGAGCTCGACAACATGATATGCAAGTATTGGAGGTTGCAACAACAAGACGAGAACAAATGCACTGGGTGATTGGGAAAAGATGAAGCTACCCAAAGATTGTGGGGGGTCTCGGTTTCAGGGACTTGTATTTTTTCAACCTTGCACTGCTTGCGAGGCAAGCGTGGTGGCTTCTCCAAGCTCCGGAATCCCTTTGTGCAAGAGTGTTACGAGCCAAATACTACCATGATGACGACATTGTTAGCGCTAATCATGTCATGATGTATCTGCATGTTTGGTTTTGAGTATCCGTATAGCTTAGTTGGTCTAGGAAGTAGCTAGTCGTCCAAGCTTCAGTTGAGACACGTGGAGAAAACGGGATATCAGGCCGCCGTGCGATACGGTGAGCACGGCGAGATGCCTATAGCGGCAACAAGGCGCGGTGCCGGGTGATATGGCGCAAGGCTTGATGCCGGGGTGTTGCGTGATGTGGCACAGCCGTGGGAAGCGGCGAGACGCGTGCAGGATGAAGCCAAACCGGCTGGCTGGATAGATCAAGTTGGAGCCAAGAGAATTGGTCGGTTGTTAGTGGTTGCATGCAGTCAGTTAGTTGAATGGCTTGGCCATGTAGTCTGGACGTGGGCGTGCATGTAGCTAGGGATTAGTTAGTGGTGCGTGCGTGAGTTAGTGGCCGGTGTGGCCTTGGCTGTGTGTGTGCGCGCGCGTGAGTCTCTATATAAGAGATAAAAAGCTTGTTGTTTGAGTTGAGCCAAGAGGAATAAAAGATGAGAGGAAAAGGTTGGGCTGTGTGAGGCAGCCAGCCACCAAATATCTTGCGTCTCCAATGGTGTATATGTGAGCTATGAGAGGCAGCCACCGAGGTAGGAGAAGAAGAAGCGGCGCTGCGAGGAGGCGGCGCCAACAGACATCCTCTCTGCTGCCCCCACAGCCGGGATAAGCTATACCTGGCAAAGTATTCTTCGAGGGCTTGAAATCATCAAGGAAGGATATATCTCAAGAGTGGGTTCTAGCTAAATCATTTGTTCCTTTGTTGCCACGAAATCATTCGAGGAAACAGCTGACTGGACGAGGGCAGAATCTGGTCACTTTCGTCTCGAAGCTGATGAACCCTAATTTGAACTCCTAGGACAAGAATCTGGTCAGACAAACTTTTCTCCACGAGGATGCTAATTTGATTCTGTCCATTCCTGTTTTTGAGCAGCACGATGACTTCGTAGCTTGGCACTTTAATGCTAAAGGGCTCTTGTCAGTTAAATCAGCCTATACGGTGCACACCAACTTGATTTGAAGGAAAAAACAGATGCAACAAGGAGATAGCTCGACTAATCAGGAGCGACGCCGAAAGGTATGGTCTGCAATCTGGAAAGTTTGTTTTGGGCAAGGTTTACCACATCCTTTGGCGATTGGGCAGAACAAACACCCATTTCATATGAACATTGAACAATGAGGTGTTGATTTGGACAAACGATGTGCAGTTTGCGAATGTCATTTTTGTACCGCTTGGGAGGGTGAATATGGCACGTCCAGTACCAACAATCACTATATCGCGTCCAGCGATAGTTAGAATATCTCCATTCATCTTTTTCAGAGTTAGGAAATATTTCATCTCCCTCAGTATAGAGTTTGTGGTACCATTGTCCACAAGGTATAATTCCTCTTCCATCAGATTGTCCCCGTAGAAAACTATATAAAACAAAGAATTTTCAATAAGAAAACCTCAAAGTAATATACAGAATACAATCTTTATTATATCAAATGTGCTGATACAATACAATATAAAGACAACAATAAACTTATGTTCTTATTACAATCATCACAAATGGACATAATTAAGTAGATCACTAAGGAGATTGAGGGACTAATTGAAGTGTAACACCCTCGATGCGACTATAGCTCCCACGTGTCGAGGCACGACTTAAAGACATAATCGCATTGAAGGCATATGTCGCAAGTGAGGTAATCTTCACACAACCCATGTAATACATAAGGGAAAGAGATACATAGTTGGCTTACAATCGTCACTTCACACAATACAAGAATAAAGCATTACATCATCCAGATACAATCAAGGTCCGACTACGGAACCAAAATAAAAGAAGAACCCCAAATGCGACAAAGGTCCCCGATCGACCCCAACTGGGCTCCACTACTGATCGACTAGAACGAAGCAACACAAAGAACAAGATCTTCATCTAGCTCCTCCTTGAGCTTGGTTGCGTCATCTGCACGGACTCATCGGCACCTGCAAGCTGGTTTTGGAAGTATCTGTGAGCCACGGGGACTCAGCAATCTCGCACCCTCGCGATCAAGACTATTTAAGCTTATAGGTAAGGTAAAGGTATGAGGTGGAGCTGCAGCAAGCGACTAGCATATATGATGGCTAACATACGCAAATGAGAGCGAGAAGAGAAGGCAAAGCACGGTCGATAAAAGTATGATCAAGAAGTGATCATATAACAACCTACGTCAAGCATAACTCCAACAACCGTGTTCACTTCCCGGACCCCGCCGGAAAGAGACCATCACGGTTACACACGCAGTTGATTCATTTTAATTAAGGTCGACTTTAGGTTTTCTACAACCGGACGTTAACAAATTCCCATCTGCCCATAACCGCGGGCACGTCTTTCGAAAGTTCAAATCCCTGCAGGGGTGTCCCAACTTAGCCCATCACAAGCTCTCACGGTCAACGAAGGAATAGACCTCCTCCCGAGACATTCCGATCAGACTTGGTATCCCGGTACAACAAGACATTTCGACAGGGTAAAACTAAACCAGCAACACCGCCCGAATGTGCCGACAAATCCCGATAGGAGCTGCACATATCTCGTTCTCAGGGCACACTCAGATGAGCAATCCATACAACTAAAACCAAACCTCGAGTTTCCCCGAGGGGGCGCTGCACAGGGCTCTAGTTCGGACCAACACTCAGAGGAGCACTGGCCCGGAGGGGTTAAAATAACGATGACCCTTGAGTCTGCAGAACCCAAGGGAAAGAAAAAGGCTAGGTGGCAAATGGTAAAACCAATGTTGGGCATTGCTGGAAGAGCTTTACTTAAGGCGAACTGTCAAGGGGTTCCCATTATAGCCCAACCGCGTAAGGAACGCAAAATCCAGGAACATAACACCGATATGACGGAAACTAGGGCGGCAAGAGTGGAACAAAACACCAGGCATAAGGCCGAGCCTTCCACCCTTTACCAAGTATATAGATGCATTAATTAAATAAGGTATATTGTGATATCCCAACAAGTAAACATGTTACAACAAGGAACAAACTTCAATCTTCACCTGCAACTAACAACGCTATAAGAGGGGCTGAGCAAAGCGGTAACATAGCCAATCAACGGTTTGCTAGGACAAGGTGGGTTAGAGGCTTGGTTCAACAATATGGGAGGCATGAAAAGCAAGTGGTAGGTATCGCAGCATAGACATAGCAAAAGAGCGAGCAACTAAGCAAGCAAAGATAGAAGTGATTTCGAGGGTATGATCATCTTGCCTGAAATCCCGCAAGGAAGAAGAACGAGTCCATGAAGAAGACAAATGGGCATAGTCGAACGAATCCTCACAACACGACGTTATCGGAACCAACCCGAAGAAGCAACACCGGAAAGAAAGCAAACAACATGGTAAACAACCAACACATCAACATGGCATGATGCACAATCGAGTATGATGCATGTCCGGTTTAATGAAGCATGGCATGGCAAAGTGCACAGACAATCCTACAAATTAAGTGGAGCTCATTATGCAACTCCGTTGCATATTGACGGAACACCACATCAATTATTTAGGTCACTCCCGGGTTAGGTACCCAACAATATTAAATGTTGTTAAACATGGCAAGAGGTGAAACATGAGTAAAATACACAGTCTAAGCAATTTAAATGGGACCGGATATAACAAACAACAAGTCCGGTAAATCCTCATATGCATTAGTAAGTTATTGCAACAACAATTTAAACATTTAATTGTTGTTATCATGATGCGCATGAAATGAACAAGTTTATGCAATTTTTATTAAAAGTTGACAAGAGCGTTATAAGGCATTTGTCACCGTGGTGGAAGGAAAAGGGGTGCCACGGCAACGATAACAAAAACGGTGCCACGGCAGCGTTCCGATTCCGGTAACTCGATTGAGATACCGATGCAAAGGAGAAGTGTGCGGATGCGTGCAAAAGATGGTGGGGGGCTCCCGGATTCCGGGTGTCCCACGGGTTAGTGGCATGGAAAATGAGTGACAAAACGGACACGGTGTAGACAAAGGGTGCAACTCATACAACACATGCAAACGTTCTCGGACGGTCGTCTTGGGGTTATACCTTCGAGGTGAGACTTTTCGGAACGGATCAAGTTCTTAGCGGAAGTAGACGGTCTCGCCACGTTCGTAGAGGTAGTAGTTGTACTCATGTCGTAGTGGAAGTAGTCGTGCTATCGTTCATCTGTGGTCACCGAGATGGTAGTATAAATAGAGGCACACGGCATCTTGTCGAAAATCACGGCGGCGGTAGTTGTACACACGTGGTAGTCGAACTTGATGGAACCAATGTCCTCGAGGTAGTTGTGGTACTCGTCGCGTTCCGAAACCGAAGTGGTACTTGGCAATATCCGGGACGGTCTTGACGTTTTGGTGCGGTGTAGTGGTACATGTCAACGGTCATCGTGGTACTTCGTTCCGGTCTTAGTGGCGTAGATGTACACGTTGTCGGGGTACTTGTCACATCATCGGGTGTAGTTGTACGTGAGGGTCTTGACGAATCCGAAGGTGTACTTGACGGGTCCGGTCTTGGTGATTCAGGTTTCGTAGTATCCTGGTACTTGACGCTTGGGATTGATTCCACGGTTGCATGCATCCATGGCAACACAGCACAGATGCAAAGAGGCAACGACTTGGCACGGTTCCGGTGGTCGAACAAGGCAGGGCAGCTCGGCCACGCGCGCTGTGGGCGACAGAGGACAGGCAGAGGAGCAGCAGTGCGATGGAAGACATCGACGCAGGCGAGAAGCAGCCCCAGCGGTGGAGCTCCATGGGAGGCGCAGCCATGCGCGACTGTTGTAGCTCCTCAAGCAGAGAAGAAACCGGCAGGCTGCGGTGTCCGGCGGCCCTGGCGACGCGGTGGGGCGGGCAAGCTGGACCCTCCCGCCCATGGCGGCAAGGAGGAAGACCACGGAGGAGGCGCACGGGTCGCGGGCTCCTGGCGGGCGGAGCTAACGCAGGGGAGGCGCTGGCGATGGTGGGGATCGGGCGCACGGCTCCTGCGGGATTGAGCGAGAGGCTCTCGCTCTAGCGCACGAGCATGGGAAGGAGACGAGGGAGATCGAGCAGGGGAAGGCAGCGAGCGAAAGAGGGATCGGGCTCGAGGGAGAGAGAGATTTCGGGCGCTGGGAGAACGAGAGGGAGATGGGATCGGGCGTGCTCTCCCTGGCGGCGCTGGGTGGAAGGGGTACGAGGGAAGAGGGGAGGGGATCGGGCCAGGGGGTAGCGATGCGGGAGCGCTAGGGTTAGGTAGTGAGGGTGCCGGTTAGGCCTATGGTAGGCCGAGGGGAGTAGGATGGCCTGGCTGGCCGGCCCAGAGGAGAGGGAGGCTGCTGGGCTCTCCACTCCCTCTCTCATCTATTATTTCTTTAATAGAAAACAAGAGAAGAAAAAGAAATGAAGAGGGGGTTAGGGAGCAAAGTTGGACTCGCGAATAAATTTCGCAGACTCACAAAAATATGTTAGGTCCGAGAAAATTAGGAAAGACCAAGATTGAAAGAATAAATTCAAATTTCTTTGAATTTAATTCAAAAGGTTTGAACTAGGGTAGGTTCTAGGAGTTTTCCAAAAATGTTGAGAATTTTGGTAGAGCTCCGAAAATGATGAAAGAATAAATGGCAAGGTTCGAGGTCAAGCAGCGAGATAACAAAGGCATGGGGAAATTTGCAAGTGTGTTTTAGGTGATTCCATAAGAATGGATAATTTTATAATAGCTCCACTAATATCGGGAGGATATATTATAAAGAGAAGTCATCCTTCCCTCGATTTAAATGGATCGAAGATCCATACAATTTATTTAGTAGAGATGCAAAAGATTTATGAGATGATGGCATGATGACATGATGCAATGCAAAAATAAAAGGGCAAGCACAAGTGAAACACACGGCGAAACCCGGAATATAAGGAAGTCTTCTCGAGCATCGGTCTCGGGGCGTCACATGAAGTCGCCAAACATGTTGTTTGCGATGTACTCAATCAACGTGTTCTCCATTTCAGCAGTATCCTCAGGCAGGTAAGGAACCATGGCGTTGCTCGGTCCAAGAGGGACATCGTGCGAATCACCAGCTCCTTTTGCGCTATCTGGATGAAGGTTGAAGTTGGCTTCAAACCTTTTCCCTTGAGGTGCTTTGCGTCCCTGAGATTGCTGGTACAGCATAACCAGATGCTTGGGCATTGTGCACTTTTCAGTAGAATGCGTGTAGCATCCACACTTACTGCAAAGCTTAGATTTATCAAACCCGGGCTTTGAAGTGCCTTTTCCCTTGCCTGGGTGTCTAGATCTCCTGTTCCTATTGCGCTTTCGCTTATGCTCGGAATTGGATTGTTTACCTCGAGAGGTACCATTAAACTTTTGTCTATTTGCAACATTCAGATGAACTTCAGGTAAAGGTTGTGCCCCAACTGGGCGCTGAGAGACATTCTTAGCAAGTAGCTCATCATGCTTTTCAGCCTGAAGTAACATGTGAATAAGCTCGGAATAGACAGTGTAGTTACGAGCACGGTATTGCTGTTGGAGGATCCTATCTGAAGGGAGCATAGTAGACAAAGTTTTCTCTATCTTCTCCCCCTCAGTAGGTTCCTTCTCACAAAAGCGCGGTTTGGAACATATCTTATGAACAACATGAGTGTACTCACCAATAGACTTGAAATCCTGAAGACGGAGATGAGTCCAATCATGAAGTGCTTCGAGCAGGACTACTGCCTTTTGCTGTTCATACCTCATTTTGAGTGCCAGGAACAGAGTACTAGGAGATTTCTCATGTAAATACTCAGACTTGAGATCTGGATGAATATGGTGCCTTATGATTAATAAAGCAGCATAGTTCTGCTATTCTGTCAGCGGCGTGGCCCCAGCCGGGAGAGGAGTCTCCGGGGGTTGTATGCACGCGCTATCCCACGGGATGAAAGAGTGATCTTGATGTCCATAGCCCATGTAGGGTAATTGTGGCCATTGAGAGCAAGCTCCTCAAACTCTTTGGCAGTCATCTTCGCCTACATGGGAAACCAGAGATAATTAATTTACGGGTAGTAAATTAAAAACCATCATGGTTGTGTAATAAGAATGCAAAATTTTGATACTCAAGTGTAAACTTGAAAAATTCTCAAACTCAATTGTGTGAACATAACACTATGAAGATCACTTTAGATCTCACAGTAATAGGCTACATCGTCATTACCTTGTGTATGCTACAATTCAGATATAAGGAATACACGTTGGAGGTAATCATTTGTCGAGAATGACAAAGTGTAGACCTCACAGTAAGAGCAGATAGTCTACAAATGAGAAGTAGATCACAACTCATTACCTTGTGATTCCAAATAAGATGAGAGAGAAATATTCAAAAATTTACAAGTTTGATATGCGAGAGAAGATCTCAATCGCAAAAACATGTTCAATAAAAATGAGATGTGGTAAACACATGGAACATGTCATTCTTCCCGAATGAAATTTGGTACTTTATTTATATTATCAAGCCTTTGCATAATATAAACACACCAATAATTACACAAATCCTAAACTAGAGTAAATCTAGAACTGGACTAAATGTAAGTAGTAGTCAAACTAAGTACTAAACAGTACTAAACATAGTCTAAAACTGCACTGATACAATAATTAGTACTAGACTAATAAAAAATAGATAGAGAAAAAGAAAAAAAACGTAGCCACCACAAGGACCCATATGCGCCTGGGCCTAGGCTTGCACGGCCTTTACCCGGCCCATCCACCGCCGCACCGCAAAAAGCAGAGGGGGAGAGCGGTTACGGATACGGGTCGGATCCTCCGACCCCCCGCACCACTGCTCGATCCCCACCTCTGGTCACAGCGCCGTCGCGGGGAGGAGTGGCTGCCGCCACATCCCTTCTTCTCCAGTGGTTACCGGCGCAACCCCGCCGAGCTCTCCTCGTCCGAAGAAGAGGCAACAACAACGGGGTCCAGGCGGGCTCCTGGAGGCGCGGTGCTGGCGAGGCCGAGGCTCGCCGGAGCCCACGAACCGGAGCGGCGGCTGGGGCGGCGGTCGATGACAGCGACAACACGCCCGAAGAGATGCCCGAAGCGCCGCGCGGCGCGGCTGCTCGAGCCCGCTGCCGTCTCCTGCTGAGGCGTGGCGGTGGCGTCAGCGCCCTCCATGCCGGCTCCAAGGCGGACGACTCCGGAGGCGCCGGTTGGCACGGAGACGAAGGCGAGCGCCTCCTCCTCGTTCACGACGGCGCGCATCGGCACGGGCATGAATCCGGGCGGGTCGGCGGCCTCGGCGGCGGGCGGTGGCGTCGACGGCGCGAGCCACACGGCCGGCGGAGGAGGTGGTGGAAGCGGAGACCCAGGGGGCGTTGCAAGCGCGGTTGCAGCCTTGTGCACCATGGAGGCGCTCGGGCCGGCCACTAGCCAGGGGTCAAACCCCATGGGCGCCTGACCACGGGCGCAGGGAGCACCGTCGTGGGCGCGTCCAGGGGCGAGGGGAGCAAGGCGGGAGGCGCGTCCAGCGACGCGGTGGCGGCCAGGTGCGCCACGTCCAGCGGCGCGGTGGCGGCCAGGAGCGCCACATATAGCAGCGCGGTGGCGGCCAGGAGTGCATCCGGCGACGGAAACGCCTGAGTCCACCCACTCCATGGTAGCGACGACGACATCGACGACCATCCTCGTGGATCAGGCGGAGGAAGAAGAAAACGAGGTTAGGCATCTCACCGGCGGCGAGTGCTCCCTCTCTTCTCCTTTCTCTTTGTTGTTTCTCTTTGCTCTTGCTAGCTCTTCTACGTGCGTGATAACGTGTTTTGAATCAGAATGATCGAATCTCTTGATGGTTTACAGGACGCTTATATATCTTTTGGAGAGACACGACGATCCAGAGGAGGCATCGGTTCCAGAGAGATGCGTCGGTTGCCGGGACAGAGGCGTCCGCGCATGATGCAACCGCTTGGTCGTTTGCGCAAGGGGAGATTTCCCTTTTACAGAATTAATCTCAACATGTTTGAGGACGGCAGCCATTTTTTACTTCGGTGCAGATGTGTCAAAGCTATGTGGCGTGATGCGTGACTAGAAGAGGTTAGAGAGCCTGCTGGTGACCTCTTCGCCATCGGAAGTCTTAGGGTCCTTAATGGTGTTAAATATCAGTGGAAAAGATCTTTTTGCCTCTTATGTGGCATGTGACCAGAATTTAATAGATCCTACTATTAAAAAAAGCAGTTTTGTTAAGTCTCAGACTTCGTTATGTCTCATTTGATGCTATATTCCTAGATCTTGCATAGAAATTTGTACAAAATATTCGTTTTAGTTTTTTTTTTCTTGTATACTACTCCCTCCGTCCCTAAATAAGTGTCTCAACTTTGTACTACCTTTAATATAAAATTGTACTAAATTTAAGACACATATTTTTGGACCGGGGAGTATATCACTACATCTTGCATGAAGATTCGTACAAAATATCCATTTCAGTTTCTTTTTCTTTTTTGTATACTACATCACTCGACTCGGTTAAGTCTCAATCAACTGAGACCTAGGCAGACCATAAAAAAAAAGAGACCTCCAGCTCGCCCGACCATGCTTGACATGTTGGAAAGGTGATCCATTGAGCCCGTATCTTTTCTTGTTTGTGGCTAAAGGTCTATCTCAAGCTCTAGAGGCCGAGTGTGCTGCTGGTATGATCACTCCCTTAAAAGTGGCGAGAGGGAGCCCAGGAATTTCGCATCTACTCTTTGCAGACGATAGCCTTTTATTTTTCAAGGCCCAGGGTGATGAAGCAAGGAGAATAAAGAATGCACTTAATATTTTCCAGCAAGGAACGGGCCAACTGTTAAGCCCAAGTAAATGTTCCATGTTGTTTAGTACTGCTTGTCCTACACAAACCCAAGAGGAAATCAAGCAAATTCTGGAAATCAGCTCTGCTACTTTTCAAGAAAAGTACTTGGGCCTGCCTACGCCCGAAGGACGCATGAAGATGTCTCAATTCCAACCTATCCTTGAACGTTTCACAAAAAGGCTCACTAATTGGCTTGAAAGATATATGTCCCACGGTTCAAAAGACATTTTGATTAAATCTGTGATTCAAGCTCTGCCAACTTACACCATGAGTATGTTTAAAATGAGTGTAGCTTTCTGTGACGAATATGAGAAACTAATCCGAGACTTTTGGTGGGGAGATGAGGAAAATCAGAGGAGAGTACACTGGATGTCTTGGGAGAAAATGACACAACCTAAATGTCAAGGTGGTCTGGGTCTCCGTGACATGCAAATGTTCAACCAGGCTCTCCTTGCAAAACAAGCATGGCGCTTGATTCAGCGGCCGGAAAGCTTGTGTGCTCGACTCTTGAAATCAAAATATTATCCTAAAGGCAATTTGTTGGACACAGTTTTCGCGTCTGATGCGTCCCCTGTGTGGAGAGGGATCGAGTTCAGGCTTGAACTCTTAAAAAAAGGTGTTGTGTGGAGAGTTGGGGATGGCAAAAGTATCCAAGTTCTTAGGGATAATTGGATCCCAAGGCAATCTGGACTCATGGTAAAATCTCTCAAAACTCGGAGCCGAATCAGATGGGTTAATCAGCTAATTTTGCCACAAACAAGAGAATGGAATGTCTCCCTTATTAATCAACTATTCTATAGATTTGATGAAGAGGAAATTTGCAAGATAAAACTCCCTGTTAGCGAAACAGAGGACCATCTTGCCTGGAACTATGAGAAAAATGGCATGTTCACGGTAAGAAGTGCCTACAAACTGGGCATGTGCTTGAAGCAGAAGGAAACAAGTTCTGGTTCATCAAGTAATGTCGGCACCGGAAGGGAAAATCTCTGGAATTTGATCTGGAAAGCAAGCATCCCTCACAAAATCCGTATTGTGGCCTGGAGAATTGCCACTCATTCACTACCCACAAAAGAGAACAAAAGAAGGAGAACACTTGAAATTGATGGCATATGCAATATATGTGGCAGAGACATAGAGGATGCTCAACATGCTGTTCTGAACTGCACAAAAGCTAAAGCACTTCGAGATAATATGAGAGAGCATTGGGCCTTGCCAAGTGAAACGTCGCTTGTTACCCGTGACCCGGATTGGCTTCTAAATGCGCTCAGTCTTTGTTCTGGAGACATGCGAGAAAAACTGCTCTTGGTACTATGGCGATCCTGGCATCTTAGGGATGACATTGTGCATAACAAAGGTACAGCAAAGGTTTCAGACTCAGTCCTGTTCCTGAGGAATTATTGGGAAACTTTGAACTCAAACACTCCAAGTGAAAGTGATGTGAAAGGAAAAAAACCTTTATATGACATACGAAATCAATTGACCACTGCTGAGAAAATAAAGCCAAGGGGACTTTGGTCCAGACCCCAAGGCGATTGTGTTAAGCTAAATGTTGATGCCTCCTTTGTTCCTGCTTTGGGATCAGCTTGGGTAGGGGCAGTCGCCAGGGATAGCACCGGTTCAGTTCTTTTCTCTACAGGCCGTCTCCTTCATATGTGCACTGATGCAGAGGAAGCTGAAGCAAGCGCCCTGCTTTTGGGCCTCAAGTATTTGCAAGATATAAACAAGTTTCAGGTACAAGTGGAGTCAGACTGTGCCGCTGCAGTTGCGGCTGTGAATACAGAAGAAAGAAACAACTCTAAGTGGTGGGCTACTTATGAAGAAGCAAAGACTATAATGCGGGATTTCAGTTCGTGCATGGTGAGTAAAATTGGAAGAGAGTGCAATGTGGCCGCACATGAGATAGCAGCTCATGCTAGAGCTCATGGAGATTTTTATATGCTGCAGCATGTGCCACTGAATGTCCTACATGTAATTGAGAATGACTGTAAACTTGCTATGAATGAATGAATGAAAAATCTCTCTTTCCCCTCAAAAAAAAAAGAAATATGCCCTAGAGGCAATAATAAATTGGTTATTATTATATTTCCTTGTTCATGATAATCGTTTATTATCCATGCTAGAATTGCATTGATAGGAAACTCAGATACATGTGTGGATACATAGACAACACCATATCCCTAGTAAGCCTCTAGTTGACTAGCTCGTTGATCAATAGATGGTTACGGTTTCCTGACCATGGACATAGGATGTCGTTGATAACGGGATCACATCATTAGGAGAGTGATGTGGACAAGACCCAATCCTAAGCCTAGCACAAGATCGTGTAGTTCGTATGCTAAAGCTTTTCTAATGTCAAGTATCATTTCCTTAGACCATGAGATTGTGCAACTCCCGGATACCGTAGGAGTGCTTTGGGTGTGCCAAACGTCACAACGTAACTGGGTGGCTATAAAGGTACACTACAGGTATCTCCGAAAGTATATGTTGGGTTGGCACGAATCGAGACTGGGATTTGTCACTCCGTGTAAACGAAGAGGTATCTCTGGGCCCACTCGGAAGGACATCATCATAATGTGCACAATGTGACCAAGGAGTTGATCACGGGATGATGTGTTACGGAACGAGTAAAGAGACTTGCCGGTAACGAGATTGAACAAGGTATCGGGATACCGACGATCGAATCTCGGGCAAGTATCGTACCGCTAGACAAAGGGAATTGTATACGGGATTGATTGAATCCTCGACATCGTGGTTCATCCGATGAGATCATCGTGGAACATGTGGGAGCCAACATGGGTATCCAGATCCCGCTGTTGGTTATTGGCCGGAGAGGTGTCTCGGTCATGTATGCATGGTTCCCAAACCCGTAGGGTCTACACACTTAAGGTTCGATGACGCTAGGGTTATAGGGAATAGATATACGTGGTTACCGAATGTTGTTCGCAGTCCCGGATGAGATCCCGGACATCACGAGGAGTTCCGGAATGGTCCGGAGGTAAAGATTTATATATGGGAAGTCCTGTTTTGGTCACTGGAAAGGTTTCGATTGCTATCGGTAATGTACCGGGACCATCGGGAGGGTCCCGGGGGTCCACCAAGTGGGGCCACCGGCCCCAGAGGGCAGCATGGGCCAAGTGTGGGAGGGGACCAGCCCCAGATGGGCTGGTGCG
>NC_041390.1:15493037-15499870 GCF_002162155.2 Triticum dicoccoides
GGGAGGGGGCGCCTCCACCTTACTTGGGGGGCAAGTCTCCCCCTCTTCCCCCCCCCCTTGGCCACCGCCCAGATGGGTTTTGGGGCTGCCGCACCCCTTGGGGTGGGAACCCTAGAGGGGGCGCAGCCCCCTCCCTCTCCCCTATATATAGTTGAGGTCTTTGGGGCTGCCAACACATGAGTTTTGACCTCTCACTGGCGCAGCCCTACCTCTCTCCCTCCTCGTCTCTTGCGGTGCTTGGCGAAGCCCTGCTGGAGTACCACGCTCCTCCACCACCACCACGCCGTCATGTTGCTGCTGGACGGAGTCTTCCTCAACCTCTCCCTCTCTCCTTGCTGGATCAAGGCATGGGAGACGTCACCGGGCTGCATGTGTGTTGAACGCGGAGGTGCCGTCCATTCGGCACTAGGATCATCGGTGATTTGGATCACGGCGAGTACGACTCCATCAACCCCGTTCACTTGAACGCTTCCGCTTAGCGATCTACAAGGGTATGTAGATGCACTCTCCTTCCCTCGTTGCTAGATTGCTCCATAGATTGATCTTGGTGATGCGTAGAAAATTTTGAATTTCTGCTACGTTCCCCAATAGTGGCATCATGAGCTAGGTCTATGTGTAGTTTCTATGCACGAGTAGAACACAAAGTAGTTATGGGTGTCGATTTTGTCAATTTACTTGCCGTTACTAGTCTTATCTTGATTCGGCGGCATCGTGGGATGAAGCGGCCCGGACTGACCTTACACGTACTCTTACGTGAGACTGGTTCCACCGACTGACATGCACTAGTTGCATAAGGTGGCTAGCGGGTGTCTGTCTCTCCCACTTTAGTCGGATCGGATTCGATGAAAAGGGTCCTTATGAAGGGTAAATAAAAATTGGCATATCACGTTGTGGTTTTTCACGTAGGTAAGAATCGTTCTTGCTAGAAACCTATAGTAGGCACGTAAAAAACTTGCAACAACAATTAGAGGACGTCTAACTTGTTTTTGCAGCAAGTGTTTTGTGATGTGATATGGCCAAAGGATGTGATGAATGATATATGTGATGTATGAGATGATCATGTTCTTGTAATAGGAATCACGACTTGCATGTCAATGAGTATGACAACCGGCAGGAGCCATAGGAGTTGTCTTTATTTATTTATGACCTGCGTGTCAACATAAACGTCATGTAATTACTTTACTTTATTGCTAAAGTGTTAGCCATAGTAGTAGAACTAATAGATGACGAGACAACTTCAAGAAGACACGATGATGGAGATCATGATGATGGAGATCATGGTGTCATGCCGGTGACAACAATGATCATGGAGCCCCGAAGATGGAGATCAAAAGGAGCAAAATGATATTGGCCATATCATGTCACTATTTGATTGCATGTGATGTTTATCATGTTTTACATCTTATTTGCTTAGAACGATGATAGCTTAAATAAGATGATCCCTCACTAAAATTTCAAGAAAAGTGTTCCCCCTAATTGTGCACCGTTGCGAAGGTTCGTTGTTTCGAAGCACCACGTGATGATCGGGTGTGATAGATTCTAACGTTCGAATACAACGGGTGTTGACGAGCCTAGCATGTACAGACATGGCCTCGGGACACATGCGAAACACTTAGGTTGACTTGACGAGCCTAGCATGTACAGACATGGCCTCGGAACACAGAAGACCGAAAGGTCGAACATGAGTCGTATAGAAGATACGATCAACATGAGATGTTCACCGATGTTGACTAGTCCGTCTCACGTGATGATCGGACATGGCCTAGTTGACTCGGATCATGTTTCACTTAGATGACTAGAGGGATGTCTATCTGAGTGGGAGTTCATAAGATGAACTTAATTATCCTGAACATAGTCTAAATTGTCTTCGCAAATATGTTGTAGATAAATAGCTGACGTTGTAGCTCCCTGTTTCAATACGTTCCTAGAGAAAGATTAAGTTGAAAGATATTGTAAGCAATGATGCAGACTAGGTTCGTAGTTCGAGGAGTGTCCTCACTGCTACACAGAAGGCTTATGTCTTTGATGCACCGCTCGATGTGCAAACCCCTACAACGTCGTCTGTGGATGTTGTGAACTCTTGACAGACACATCCTGATGACTACTTGATAGTTTAGTGCACCATACTTTACGGCTTAGAATCGGGATTCCAATGCCGTTTTGAACGCCATAGAACATATGAGATGTTCCAAGAACTGAAATTGGGATTTCAGGCTCATGCCCGTGTTAAGAGGTGTGAGACCTCTGACAAGTTCTTTTGCCAACAAGATGGAGGAGAATAGCTCAACTAGTGAGCATGTGCTCAGAATGTCTGGGTGCTACAATCACTTAAATCAAGTGGGAGTTAAACTTCCAGATAAGATAGTGATTGATAAAGTTCTCTAGCCACTATCGCTAAGCTACTAGATCTTCGTGATGAACTATGACATGCAAGGGATGGAGTTGATCCCGGAGCTGTTCGCGGTGCTTAAGACCGCAAAAGGTAGAAATCAAGAAGGAGCATCAAGTGTTGATGGTTTAACAAGACCACTGGTTTCAAGAAGGGCAAGGGCTAGAAGGGAAACTTCATATGGATGGCAAACCAGTTGCCGCTCAAGTGAAGGAACCCAAGGTTGAACCCAAACCCGAGACTAAGTGCTTCCATTGTAAGGGGAACGGTCACTGGTAGCGGAATTCCCCCAAATGCATGGTAGATAAGAAGGTTGGCAACTTCAACAAAGTATATACGTGTTATTAATGTGTACCTCACTAGTACTCCTGGTAGCACCTGGGTATTGGATACCGGTTCAGTTGCTATTATTGGTGACTTGAAGCAAAAGCTACGGACTAAACGGAGACTGGCTAAGGGCGAGGTGACGATGTGTGTTGGAAGTGTTTCCAAAGATTGATGAGATCACCATCGCACGCTCCATCTGCCTTCGGGATTAGTAATGAACCTAGATAAATGTTATCAGGTGTCTACGTTGAGCATGAATATGATTAGATCATGTTCATTGCAATACGGTTATTCATTTAAATTAGAGAATAGTGGTTATTCTGTTTACATGAATAATACCTTTCATGGTCATGCACCCTATGTGAATGGTTCATTGAATCTCGGTCATGGTAATACACATGTTCACGCCAAAAGATGTAGAGTTAATAATGATAGTACCACTTTCTTGTGGCATTGCCGCTTAGGTCATATTGGCGTAAGATGCATGAAGAAACTCCATATCGATGGATGTTTGGAGTCACTTGATTTTGAATCGCTTGACACATGCGAGCCATGCCTCATGGGCAGGATGACTAAGACCCCGTTTTCAGGTACAATGAAACGGGCAAGTGACTTGTTGGAAATCATACATGCTGATGCGTGTGATCCAATGAGAATTGAAGCGTGCGGTGGATATCGCTATTTTCTCATCTTCACTGACGATTTGAGTACATATAGGTATATTTACTTAATGAAGCACAAGTCTGAAACGTTTGAAAAGTTCAAGCGATTTCAGAGTGAAGTTAAGAATCATCATAACAAGAAGATCAAATTCCTACGATCTGATCAATGAGAATTTCTGAGTTATGAGTTTGGTAAACACTTAAGACATTGTGGAATTGTTTCACAGTTGAAGCCACCTAGGACACCACAGGGTAATGGTGTGTCCGGACGTCGTAATCGAACCTTATGAGATATGGTGCGATCTATGATGTCTCTTACCGATCTACCGCTATTATTTTGAGGTTATGCATTAGAGACAGCTGCATTCACTTTAGATAGGACACCATATAAGTCCGTTGAGACAACGTCGTATGAACATTGGTTTGGCAAGAAACCAAAGTTGTCGTTTCTTAATGTTTGGGGCTACGATGCTTAAGGCTTCAGCCGGAGAAGCTCGAACCCAAAGCGGACAAACACATCTTCATAGGATACCCAAAGGTGACAGTTGGGTATACCTTCTATCTCAGATCCGAGGGAAAATTGTTTGTCGCTAAGAGCGGGTCCTTTCTCGAGAAGGAGTTTTTCTCGAAAGAATTGAGTGGGAGGAAGATAGAACTTGATGAGGTTGTCGAACCTTTACTTCAACCAGAGAGTGCTGCAACACAGAAAGATGTTTTCTGTGGCGCCTACATCTGTTGAATAGGAAGTTAATGATAGTAATCATGAAGCTTCGGATCAAGTTGCTATCGAACCTCATAGGTCGACAAGGATATGTACTACTCCTGAGTGGTACGGTAATCCTGTCTTAGATATCATGTTGTTAGACAACAATGAACCTACGAGCTATGGAGAAGCGATGGTGGGCCCGTATTCCGACAAATGGTTAGAAGCCATGAAATCCGAGATAGTATCCATATATTAGAACAAAGTATGGACTTTGGTGGACTTGCCTGATGATCGGCAAGCCATAGAGATAAATGGATTTTTAAGAAGAAGACGGACGTGGGCGGTAATGTTACCGTCTATGAAGCTCGACTTGTGGGAAAGAATCTTTTCACAAGTTCAAGGAGTTGACTACGATGAGAATTTCTCACCCGTAGCGATGCTTAAGTCCGTCGGAATCATGATAGCATTAGTTGTATTTTTCGATTATGAAATCTTACAGATGGATGTCAAAACAAGTTTTCTTACCAGTTTTCGTAAGAAAAGTTGTATGTGATGTAATAAAAGGTTTTGTCGATCCTAAGGATGCTAAAAGGTATGCTCGCTCTAGCAATCCTTCTATGGACTAGAGCAAGCATCTCGGAATCGAAATATATGTTTTGATGGAGTGACCAAAGCTTTTAGGTTTATACAATGTTTGCTAGAAACTTGTATTTACAAGAAAGTGGGTGGGAGCACTACAACATTTCTGATAAGTATATGTGGATGACATATTGCTGATTCGAAATAATGTAGAATTTCTAGAAAACATAAACGGTTGTTTAAAGAGTGATTTTCAAAGGAAGACCTAGATAAAGCTGCTTACATATTGGGCATCAAGATCTATAGAGATAGATCAAAACGCCTGATGATACTTTCAAAGAACGCACACCTTGACATGTTTTTGAAGGAGTTCAAAATAGATCAGTCAAAGAAGGGGTTCTTACCTGAGTTGTAAGGTGTGAAGTTGAGTAAGACTCAAAGCTTGACCACGGCAGAAGAAAGAGGAAGGATGAAGGTAGACCCCTATGCTCTTGTCATAGGCTCTATACGGTATGCCATGCTAAGTACCGCACCTGATGTGTGCCTTGCCACATGTCTGGTAAGAGGGTACAAAGGTGATCTAGGACTGGATCACCAGATAGCGGTCAAAATTGTCCTTAGAGGAATAAGGAAATATTTCTCGGTTATGGAGGTGATAAAGAGTTCCACGTAAAGAGTTACGTCGATGCAAGTTTAACACCTATCCGGATAGCTCTGGGTAGAGATACCGGATACGTATAATGGAGCAACAATTTGGAATAGCTCCAAGTGGAACGTGGTAGCAGCGT
This sequence comes from Triticum dicoccoides, assembly GCF_002162155.2. Classification (NCBI taxonomy): domain Eukaryota; kingdom Viridiplantae; phylum Streptophyta; class Magnoliopsida; order Poales; family Poaceae; genus Triticum; species Triticum dicoccoides. Next base: position 15,498,489 of record NC_041390.1, read on the forward strand.
CTACGATATGACATAAAGTTTTGCAAAATACATAGGGATCTGAATATGGCAAGACCCGTTGACTACAACCTCTCTCACAAGCATAACATGATCAAACCCAGAACTCATTGAGTGTTAATCACATAGTGATGTGAACTAGATTATTGAGTCTAGTAACTCTTTGGATGTTGGTCACATGGCGATGTGACCTGTGAGTGTTAATCACATGGCGATGTGAACTAGATTATTGACTCTAGTGCAAGTGGGAGACTGTTGGAAATATGCCCTAGAGGCAATAATAAATTGGTTATTATTATATTTCCTTGTTCATGATAATCGTTTATTATCCATGCTAGAATTGCATTGATAGGAAACTCAGATACATGTGTGGATACATAGACAACACCATATCCCTAGTAAGCCTCTAGTTGACTAGCTCGTTGATCAATAGATGGTTACGGTTTCCTGACCATGGACATAGGATGTCGTTGATAACGGGATCACATCATTAGGAGAGTGATGTGGACAAGACCCAATCCTAAGCCTAGCACAAGATCGTGTAGTTCGTATGCTAAAGCTTTTCTAATGTCAAGTATCATTTCCTTAGACCATGAGATTGTGCAACTCCCGGATACCGTAGGAGTGCTTTGGGTGTGCCAAACGTCATAACGTAACTGGGTGGCTATAAAGGTACACTACAGGTATCTCCGAAAGTATCTGTTGGGTTGGCACGAATCGAGACTGGGATTTGTCACTCCGTGTAAACGAAGAGGTATCTCTGGGCCCACTCGGTAGGACATCATCATCATGTGCACAATGTGACCAAGGAGTTGATCACGGGATGATGTGTTACGGAACGAGTAAAGAGACTTGCCGGTAACGAGATTGAACAAGGTATCGGGATACCGACGATCGAATCTCGGGCAAGTATCGTACCGCTAGACAAAGGGAATTGTATACGGGATTGATTGAATCCTCGACATCGTGGTTCATCCGATGAGATCATCATGGAACATGTGGGAGCCAACATGGGTATCCAGATCCCGCTGTTGGTTATTGGCCGTAGAGGTGTCTCAGTTATGTCTGCATGGTTCCCGAACCCGTAGGGTCTACACACTTAAGGTTCGATGATGCTAGGGTTATAGGGAATAGATATACGTGGTTACCGAATGTTGTTCGCAGTCCCGGATGAGATCCCGGACATCACGAGGAGTTCCGGAATGGTCCGGAGGTAAAGATTTATATATGGAAAGTCCTGTTTTGGTCACCGGAAAGGTTTCGGTTGCTATCGGTAATGTACCGGGACCACCGGGAGGGTCCCGGGGGTCCACCAAGTGGGGCCATCGGCCCCAGAGGGCAGCATGGGCCAAGTATGGGAGGGGACCAGCCCCAGATGGGCTGGT
>NC_041390.1:15500233-15553370 GCF_002162155.2 Triticum dicoccoides
TGGGGTGGGAACCCTAGAGGGGGCGCAGCCCCCTCCCTCTCCCCTATATATAGTTGAGGTCTTTGGGGCTGCCAACACATGAGTTTTGACCTCTCTCTGGCGCAGCCCTACCTCTCTCCCTCCTCGTCTCTTGCGGTGCTTGGCGAAGCCCTGCTGGAGTACCACGCTCCTCCACCACCACCACGCCGTCATGTTGCTGCTGGACGGAGTCTTCCTCAACCTCTCCCTCTCTCCTTGCTGGATCAAGGCATGGGAGACGTCACCGGGCTGCATGTGTGTTGAACGCGGAGGTGCCGTCCGTTCGGCACTAGGATCATCGGTGATTTGGATCACGGCGAGTACGACTCCATCAACCCCGTTCACTTGAACGCTTCCGCTTAGCGATCTACAAGGGTATGTAGATGCACTCTCCTTCCCACGTTGCTAGATTGCTCCATAGATTGATCTTGGTGATGCGTAGAAAATTTTGAATTTCTGCTACGTTCCCCAACATGACACGCCCTACACTTACACATATATGAAGGGTGTGTTTGGTAGGGTGCATGGAGGGTATATGAGGGCAAAAGTTCCCAATCCAACCCACTTTTGCTTGTTTAGTAGGGTGCATGGTCTCACCTGAGCTACAAGGGTATGTAGATGCACTCTCCTTCCCTCGTTGCTAGATTGCTCCATAGATTGATCTTGGTGATGCGTAGAAAATTTTGAATTTCTGCTACGTTCCCCAATAGTGGCATCATGAGCTAGGTCTATGCGTAGTTTCTATGCACGAGTAGAACACAAAGTAGTTATGGGTGTCGATTTTGTCAATTTACTTGTCGTTACTAGTCTTATCTTGATTCGGCGGCATCGTGGGATGAAGCGGCCCAGACCGACCTTACACGTACTCTTACGTGAGACTGGTTCCACCGACTGACATGCACTAGTTGCATAAGGTGGCTAGCGGGTGTCTGTCTCTCCCACTTTAGTCGGATCGGATTCGATGAAAAGGGTCCTTATGAAGGGTAAATAAAAATTGGCATATCATGATGTGGTTTTTCACGTAGGTAAGAATCGTTCTTGCTAGAAACCTATAGTAGCCACGTAAAAAACTTGCAACAACAATTAAAGGACGTCTAACTTGTTTTTGCAGCAAGTGTTTTGTGATGTGATATGGCCAAAGGATGTGATGAATGATATATGTGATGTATGAGATGATCATGTTCTTGTAATAGGAATCACGACTTGCATGTCGATGAGTATGACAACCGGCAGGAGCCATAGGAGTTGTCTTTATTTATTTATGACCTGCGTGTCAACATAAACGTCATGTAATTACTTTACTTTATTGCTAAAGTGTTAGCCATAGTAGTAGAACTAATAGATGACGAGACAACTTCAAGAAGACACGATGATGGAGATCATGATGATGGAGATCATGGTGTCATGCCGGTGACAACAATGATCATGGAGCCCCGAAGATGGAGATCAAAAGGAGCAAAATGATATTGGCCATATCATGTCACTATTTGATTGCATGTGATGTTTATCATGTTTTACATCTTATTGCTTAGAACGATGATAGCTTAAATAAGATGATCCCTCACTAAAATTTCAAGAAAAGTGTTCCCCCTAACTGTGCACCGTTGCGAAGGTTCGTTGTTTCGAAGCACCACGTGATGATCGGGTGTGATAGATTCTAACGTTCGAATACAACGGGTGTTGACGAGCCTAGCATGTACAGACATGGCCTCGGGACACATGCGAAACACTTAGGTTGACTTGACGAGCCTAGCATGTACAGACATGGCCTCGGAACACAGAAGACCGAAAGGTTGAACATGAGTCGTATAGAAGATACGATGAACATGAGATGTTCACCGATGTTGACTAGTCCGTCTCAGGTGATGATCGGACATGGCCTAGTTGACTCGGATCATGTCACTTAGATGACTAGAGGGATGTCTATCTGAGTGGGAGTTCATAAGATGAACTTAATTATCCTGAACATAGTCTAAATTGTCTTCGCAAATATGTTGTAGATAAATAGCTCACGTTGTAGCTCCCTATTTCAATACGTTCCTAGAGAAAGATTAAGTTGAAAGATATTGTAAGCAATGATACAGACTAGGTTCGTAGTCTGAGGAGTGTCCTTACTGCTACACAGAAGGCTTATGTCTTTGATGCACCGCTCGATGTGCAAACCCCTACAACGTCGTCTGTGGATGTTGTGAACACCTGACAGACACATCCTGATGACTACTTGATAGTTTAGTGCACCATACTTTACGGCTTAGAATCGGGATTCCAATGACGTTTTGAACGCCATAGAACATATGAGATGTTCCAAGAACTGAAATTGGGATTTCAGGCTCATGCCCGTGTTGAGAGGTGTGAGACCTCTGACAAGTTCTTTTGCCAACAAGATGGAGGAGAATAGCTCAACTAGTGAGCATGTGCTCAGAATGTCTGGGTGCTACAATCACTTAAATCAAGTGGGAGTTAAATTTCCAGATAAGATAGTGATTGATAAAGTTCTCTAGCCACTATCGCTAAGCTACTAGATCTTCGTGATGAACTATGACATGCAAGGGATGGAGTTGATCCCGGAGCTGTTCGCGGTGCTTAAGACCGCAAAAGGTAGAAATCAAGAAGGAGCATCAAGTGTTGATGGTTTAACAAGACCACTGGTTTCAAGAAGGGCAAGGGCTAGAAGGGAAACTTCATATGGATGGCAAACCAGTTGCCGCTCAAGTGAAGGAACCCAAGGTTGAACCCAAACCCGAGACTAAGTGCTTCCATTGTAAGGGGAACGGTCACTGGTAGCGGAATTACCCCAAATGCATGGTAGATAAGAAGGTTGGCAACTTCAACAAAGTATATACGTGTTATTAATGTGTACCTCACTAGTACTCCTGGTAGCACCTGGGTATTGGATACCGGTTCAGTTGCTATTATTGGTGACTTGAAACAAAAGCTACGGACTAAACGGAGACTGGCTAAGGGCAAGGTGACGATGTGTGTTGGAAGTGTTTCCAAAGATTGATGAGATCACCATCGCACGCTCCATCTGCCTTTGGGATTAGTAATGAACCTAGATAAATGTTATCAGGTGTCTACGTTGAGCATGAATATGATTAGATCATGTTCATTGCAATACGGTTATTCATTTAAATTAGAGAATAATGGTTATTCTGTTTACATGAATAATACCTTTCATGGTCATGCACCCTATGTGAATGGTTCATTGAATCTCGGTCATGGTAATACACATGTTCACGCCAAAAGATGTAGAGTTAATAATGATAGTACCACTTTCTTGTGGCATTGCCGCTTAGGTCATATTGGCGTAAGATGCATGAAGAAACTCCATATCGATGGCTGTTTGGAGTCACTTGATTTTGAATCGCTTGACACATGCGAGCCATGCCTCATGGGCAGGATGACTAAGACCCCGTTTTCAGGTACAATGAAACGGGCAAGTGACTTGTTGGAAATCATAAATGCTGATGCGTGTGATCCAATGAGAATTGAAGCGTGCGGTGGATGTCGCTATTTTCTCATCTTCACTGAGGATTTGAGTACATATAGGTATATTTACTTAATGAAGCACAAGTCTGAAACGTTTGAAAAGTTCAAGCGAATTCAGAGTGAAGTTAAGAATCATCATAACAAGAAGATCAAATTCCTACGATCTGATCAATGAGAATTTCTGAGTTATGAGTTTGGTAAACACTTAAGACATTGTGGAATTGTTTCACAGTTGAAGCCACCTAGAACACCACGGGGTAATGGTGTGTCCGGACGTCGTAATCGAACCTTATGAGATATGGTGCGATCTATGATGTCTCTTACCGATCTACCGCTATTATTTTGAGGTTATGCATTAGAGACAGCTGCATTCACTTTAGATAGGACACCATATAAGTCCGTTGAGACAACGCCGTATGAACATTGGTTTGGCAAGAAACCAAAGTTGTCGTTTCTGAGTGTTTGGGGCTACGATGCTTAAGGCTTCAGCCGGAGAAGCTCGAACCCAAAGCGGACAAACACATCTTCATAGGATACCCAAAGGTGATAGTTGGGTATACCTTCTATCTCAGATCCGAGGGCAAATTGTTTGTCGCTAAGAACGGGTCCTTTCTCGAGAAGGAGTTTCTCTCAAAAGAATTGAGTGGGGGGGAGATAAAACTTGATGAGGTTGTCGAACCTTTACTTCAACCAGAGAGTGCTGCAACACAGAAAGATGTTTTCTGTGGCGCCTACATCTGTTGAATAGGAAGTTAATGATAGTAATCATGAAGCTTCGGATCAAGTTGCTATCGAACCTCATAGGTCGACAAGGATATGTACTACTCCTGAGTGGTACGGTAATCCTGTCTTAGATATCATGTTGTTAGACAACAATGAACCTACGAGCTATGGAGAAGCAATGGTGGGCCCGTATTCCGACAAATGGTTAGAAGCCATGAAATCCGAGATAGGATCCATATATTAGAACAAAGTATGGACTTTGATGGACTTGCCCGATGATCGGCAACCATAGAGATAAATGGATTTTTAAGAAGAAGACGGACGTGGGCGGTAATGTTACCGTCTATGAAGCTCGACTTGTGGGAAAGAATCTTTTCACAAGTTCAAGGAGTTGACTACGATGATAATTTCTCACCCGTAGCGATGCTTAAGTCCGTCGGAATCATGATAGCATTAGCTGTATTTTTCGATTATGAAATCTTACAGATGGATGTCAAAACAAGTTTTCTTACCAGTTTTCGTAAGAAAAGTTGTATGTGATATAATAAAAGGTTTTGTCGATCCTAAGGATGCTAAAAGGTATGCTCGCTCTAGCAATCCTTCTATGGACTAGAGAAAGCATCTCGGAATCGGAATATATGTTTTGATGGAGTGATCAAAGCTTTTAGGTTTATACAATGTTTGCTAGAAACTTGTATTTACAAGAAAGTGAGTGGGAGCACTACAACATTTCTGATAAGTATATGTGGATGACATATTGCTGATTCGAAATAATGTAGAATTTCTGGAAAGCATAAACGGTTGTTTAAAGAGTGATTTTCAAAGGAAGACCTAGATAAAGCTGCTTACATATTGGGCATCAAGATCTATAGAGATAGATCAAAACGCCTGATGATACTTTCAAAGAACGCACACCTTGACATGTTTTTGAAGGAGTTCAAAATAGATCAGTCAAAGAAGGGGTTCTTACCTGAGTTGTAAGGTGTGAAGTTGAGTAAGACTCAAAGCTTGACCACGGCAGAAGAAAGAGGAAGGATGAAGGTAGCCCCTTATGCTCTTGTCATAGGCTCTATACAATATGCCATGCTAAGTACTGCACCTGATGTGTGCCTTGCCACATGTCTGGTAAGAGGGTACAAAGGTGATCTAGGACTGGATCACCAGATAGCGGTCAAAATTGTCCTTAGAGGAATAAGGAAATATTTCTCGGTTATGGAGGTGATAAAGAGTTCGACGTACAGAGTTACATCGATGCACGCTTAACAACTATCCAGATAGCTCTGGGTAGAGATACCGGATACGTATAATGGAGCAAAAATTTGGAATAGCTCCAAGTGGAACGTGATAGCGGCGTCTACGATATGACATAAAGTTTTGTGAAATACATAGGGATCTGAATATGGCAAGACCCGTTGACTACAACCTCTCTCACAAGCATAACATGATCAAACCCAGAACTCATTGAGTGTTAATCACATAGTGATGTGAACTAGATTATTGAGTCTAGTAACTCTTTGGATGTTGGTCACATGGCGATGTGAACTAGATTATTGACTCTAGTGCAAGTGGGAGACTGTTGGAAATATGCCCTAGAGGCAATAATAAATTGGTTATTATTATATTTCCTTGTTCATGATAATCGTTTATTATCCATGCTAGAATTGCATTGATAGAAAACTCAGATACTTGTGTGGATACATAGACAACACCATATCCCTAGTAAGCCTCTAGTTGACTAGCTCGTTGATCAATAGATGGTTACGGTTTCCTGACCATGGACATAGGATGTCGTTGATAACGGGATCACATCATTAGGAGAGTGATGTGGACAAGACCCAATCCTAAGCCTAGCACAAGATCGTGTAGTTCGTATGCTAAAGCTTTTCTAATGGCAAGTATCATTTCCTTAGACCATGAGATTGTGCAACTCCCGGATACCGTAGGAGTGCTTTGGGTGTGCCAAACGTCACAACGTAACCGGGTGGCTATAAAGGTACACTACAAGTATCTCCGAAAGTATCTGTTGGGTTGGCACGAATCGAGACTGGGATTTGTCACTCCGTGTAAACGAAGAGGTATCTCTGGGCCCACTCGGTAGGACATCATCATAATGTGCACAATGTGACCAAGGAGTTGATCACGGGATGATGTGTTACGGAACGAGTAAAGAGACTTGCCGGTAACGAGATTGAACAAGGTATCGGGATACCGACGATCGAATCTCAGGCAAGTATCGTACCGCTAGACAAAGGGAATTGTATACGGGATTGATTGAATCCTCGACATCGTGGTTCATCCGATGAGATCATCGTGGAACATGTGGGAGCCAACATGGGTATCCAGATCCCGCTGTTGGTTATTGGCCGGAGAGGTGTCTCGGTCATGTCTGCATGGTTCCCGAACCCGTAGGGTCTACACACTTAAGGTTCGATGACGCTAGGGTTATAGGGAATAGATATACGTGGTTACCGAATGTTGTTCACAGTCCCGGATGAGATCCCGGACATCACGAGGAGTTCCGGAATGGTCCGGAGGTAAAGATTTATATATGGGAAGTCCTCTTTTGGTCACCGGAAAGGTTTCGGTTGCTATCGGTAATGTACCGGGACCACCGGGAGGGTCCCGGGGGTCCACCAGGTGGGGCCACCGGCCCCAGAGGGCAGCAGGGGCCAAGTGTGGGTGGGGACCAGCCCCAGATGGGCTGGTGCGCCCCCCCCCCCCCACAAGGGCCCAAGGCGACTAGGGTTTAGGGAGGGGGCGCCTCCACCTTACTTGGGGGGCAAGTCTTCCCCTCTTCCCTTCCTTGGCCGCCGCCCAGATGGGTTTGGGGCTACCGCACCCCTGGGGTGGGAACCCTAGAGGGGGCGCAGCCCCCTCCCTCTCCCCTATATATAGTTGAGATCTTTGGGGCTGCCAACACATGAGTTTTGACCTCTCCCTGGCGCAGCCCTACCTCTCTCCCTCCTCGTCTCTTGCGGTGCTTGGCGAAGCACTGCTGGAGTACCACGCTCCTCCACCACCACCACGTCGTCGTGATGCTGCTGGACGGAGTCTTCCTCAACCTCTCCCTCTCTCCTTGCTGGATCAAGGCATGGGAGACGTCACCGGGCTGCATGTGTGTTGAACGCGGAGGTGCCGTCCGTTCGGCAATAGGATCATCGGTGATTTGGATCACGACGAGTACGACTCCATTAACCCCATTCACTTGAATGCTTTCGCTTAGCGATCTACAAGGGTATGTAGATGCACTCTCCTTCCCTCGTTGCTAGATTGCTCCATAGATTGATCTTGGTGATGCGTAGAAAATTTTGAATTTCTGCTACGTTCCCCAACATGACACGCCCTACACTTACACATATATTAAAGGTGTGTTTGGTAGGGTGCATGGAGGGTGTATGAGGGCAAAAGTTCCCAATCCATCCCACTTTTGCTTGTTTAGTAGGGTGCATGGTCTCACCTGAGCTATGCTCATCTGATGCATAAAAGTGCCCTCAACCATGCTCATCTCATGCACCCAGACAGGGTGGAATTGAATTTTAAAATTGTTTAAATTTTCAAAAAAAAACATAATTTAAAAAATTGTTTAAATTTTCAATAAATATTTAAAATTTCAATTTTTCTAAAAAAATCATAAATGTTCGGAATTTCAAAAGGAAATCAAAATTTGTTTGCATTTTGAAAAAAAATAGAATTTTAATTTTTTTATAAATTTCAAATTTTGTATAAATTTTCAAAAAACTTGTAATTTTAAATATGTTCAAATTAAAAAAACAGAATTTCAAATTTTATTTTAATTTTCCAAAAAATAGAATATCAAATTTTATTTAAAATTTCAAAATATGTTTAAATTTGTGTTGACATTTTTTTGATTTTGTTCATCATTCAAAAAAATATTCAAAATTCGAAATTGTTCGGCATGTCTAAACACATGCAGGCTGCCAAAAAATCTCAGCTCAGCATGTCTCAGCGCATACATCACTCTACCAAACAAGAACAGCTGCATGGACTCAGCATGCCTACACTCAGCATGTATGAGATGAGAACAACTAGGCTAGGTCCATACATGCTACCAAACACACCCAGAGAACACATACTGTAGACACAGATGCACGAGCAGCCATCAGTCAATCAGGTTGGCTAGTGCAAAGCTAGCTTCGCGTGCTAGCTAGTTCGGCTAGAATCGATCAGGCTGCTTGGCAATAGGAATCCAGCTTCCATTAGTACGTCTAGCCCGGCGTACTAATTGAAAATCACCAAGCGAGTTCTTGTCTATCTACGCGTGTTACTGTGCCCAATAGCACCGGCCAGGCACCTCGTCGAGAAACTACTGACACTGGTAGCATCGGCGTACAGACCTCAGCCAACATACACGAAGGTAGAAGTGTCTTTTTACATGCAATTTAACAGAGTTAGATGGAAAAATGGACAGAAGTGTCATATAAAGGGCATAAAATCTAGAATCGGTGTTAGTCGGCGAAGAAAGTAGTTTTCAGTGTCAAAAACAAAATAATTTAATAGGCTTAAATAAGGAATTATTTCTTCACATTCACTTTTGCTCACACCATCATAACTGCCATGGCACCGACACAGATCAATTTTGATACAACTATTGCCTAACAAATTGTGGACACCTACAACAGCTATTACTCATGTTCGGCAGTGAATTTTACATAACCCCTTCTAAAGTATAAACATGTGACAACCAGCAAAGTCCAAATCTATGCTAGATGTAACCGCAAGGCAGTCACTAAGCTGTGTTCAGCGGTACAAACTGACAGAAAAATGTATAGCTCAAGCAGTATGTGATTAAAACAATAACACACAACTGAACTTACGCAAAGTTCCATAAACAGATCATATAAACCTTACAGGTCGAAAATAGATATACTGCAGAACATGATTCACCAACCAAACGGCCGCTTCCCTGCATAAACAGAATGTATAAACCTTACCGTTCAATAATATATAAGCTGCACACCATGGCTAACAGCTAACCCTCTTCAGCTGGGTTACAAGCATTAACACACAACATTCAGAACGGCTGGGTTACAAGGATTAATAACACACAAACAAACATGTATATACTTCAGTGTAGAAATCAAGTTGATGATAGCTACACTCAAAACTAGGATGCAAGAGGTGCGCCAGCAACAGCCAGTTAAGCAGCTATCACAGTACAAATTATACTAATGACACGAAAAAACTACTACAGCTGATTTGGCCGGCGGAACAGGGCAGTTGCTGCGGCGCCGCTTGCATCTCTACTCAGAACATCTTGCCAGTAAAACCAGGCATCCTGTGACAAGATCAGCTGACTATGAGTATGCATTCATGCATACGCATGTACACATCTTACAATCTCATCAAACTTAAATCCCCTCATGACAGAACTGTCAAATTACTCATTGCTGTGAAAGATGATGAACTGCTGCAGCGGCTGCCCCTCTTGCAAACAAGTGTTGTTAGTGCGGCTACAGGCATCCATGTCCATGCTGAATCAATGGTAGCAGGCGCATGGAACTGTCCATCACTGGCTTGGTCAAAAACCATATTGCCTACAATCAGGACACCACTACCCAAACTCTGATGTCTCACCCAAAATTGTCAGTAAGAAACTTGTTTAGTGATATAAGAATAAAACTAGTAACTTGCAAACATACACTAAATCGTCCGAGCTAAATGCACCGCTACACCACAAAAGTTAAGACGACAAAGCTCCCCTGAGCAAGGTCAAAAGTATAGGCCAACCAGTTTTATGCTACTGCAGAAAGGCAGAATAATGAGTAGATTCCAGAAGATGACAAAAATGTAGGCATTAATTTTCCGTAATTATAACACTAGTCAGTTATTAAGCAGAATAAGACAAAATAGCAGCAATTGAGAACATGACAAGGGACAGTTGTAAGTACTGACAAATCTTGGAGGTAAAAGCAAAGCCTAATGGATCTCCCCATCTTCTCCAAGTTCACCGTCTTCAAGCTCCTCATGCCCACCATTTTTGCGGGAACTATCTCGATCCTTTTTGTGTCTTCTATGCCGGTTTTCACTATCTGAGTCTGAAGCATGGGTGTGCTGCATAAAATGATAAACAAATCTCAACATCAGCTAGACATTCACCCCTCTCAAGACACACAGTGTACATGCAAATATTTGATAGATCAAAATATCATCATAAGCATCTGTATGCTGCATGAATGGCAAACATTCTCATCGGCTTTAGCCATCACCCCTTCTCAAGACACAAGTGATGCAAATAGTTGATACTCCCTCCGTCTCAAAATTCTTGTCTTAAATTTGTCTAGATACGGATGTACCTAATACTAAAACGTGACTTGATACATCCGTATTTGGATAAATCCAAGACAAGAATTTTGGGACAGAGGGAGTACATCAAAAAATCATCTTGCAATCCTCCCCAGAACTGCCCCCTTATTAAACCCCCCTTTAGAAAGCAAGCAACTTGCATTGGTGAGAATTGCCCCAAGTCCAAAGTTAAGAGTTGATCTTAGATGACCCTTGGGCAGGAGGGATGCATGAAGGAGGCAAGTCCTACACTTGCTTGTCCCTGACCAAGAATTAGAATTGGACCCTCCCCTTGGCCCTTGTGACAAATGTCAATTGTCATGTAAGATTACATGCCTTGGTTAAGTAGTTACCAGATAATTATCACCATCACCAATATTCATGTGGTATTGATGCCTGAAGCGCATGAATTACAACCATGCTAATTCTCGATATGATTTATGCAATAGATATTTTAAATAAAACAAACATCATATACTGGCAATATCTCAAGTTCACCATTAATTTGAAACTAATGTATATCAATGTGCAACAATACATACGCACATGCCTCACCAAACTGTCCACATATTTAAACATCACGACGCAAAGGCAACAATGTTCTTAGTTCACTAACACATATTGCGAATTTGGGAGCGCACTAAATTTGGCGCGAAGAAGACTTGAATTGACTAGGTGTTGGAGGCAATCTGCCAACCATATTCTAAGTACCTTGATTTGGACAAAAGGATACCAAATGTTATACCTTCCTAGATTTCTTGCGATCACTGCTATGCCTTCGAGATTTCCTTGAGTCATCCTTCTCATCCCTTTCAGAATCTGTGGTGTCATGGTGGCGCCTTTTATGCTTCTTTTCTTTATCCTTCTCTCGTTTCTTATCTTTCGAGGCATGAATTTCCACATCATCATCAATATCCATTTCATCTCTCCTTGACCGGTCTTTTCCTTTTTCCTTTTCTCTTTCCTTCTCTCGGTCTCTTTCTTTTTCTTTGCGATCTTTCTCCTTCTTTTCCTTTTCCTTCTCTTTCTTCTTGTCTCTCTCTTCACGGTCTTTCTCTTTCTTCGCCTGCAAAGAAGAAAACATGCATAAAGCATATGTAGGTAAACAATACATGCAGTAAAGTTGCACTCATGTTTACATTTGGGCAGCTAATAAGTTCATATAGTGGCTATTTGGATGGTCACCAGGACTTGCCCTTCCAATATATTGGCATTGACAGGTACCATAGGCCCGTGTTTGGATTGAGATCCAATTTGCAGAACCACACTAATTTTTTGGCTGGAAAAACGAGGGCAGCAGATTTGTTCGCCAAATTGTTGGCGCACGCAGAATTTGTAACGTAGCACAGGCATCGTCCAAATAGAGCCATACATTCAGGTGCCACTTCTAGTTGGTAGCAAGCATGGCTACGGTACATGTGCACTTCATGCACTTTTTCCACCACCCACAAAACAAGATGGGGTGAGGAGAGTGCGGAAAAATACAAGAGAAAGTTCAGAAAACATGCAAGTAGTAGATAAATATCATTTCTAATAGATGCCCGCAAAACAAAACAAATAAGCATAATAACATGAACCAAACAGCAAATTATAATAGGACTAAATGGTAAATGATTCTACAAAACAGTAACATTACCTTCTCTTCTTCCCTCATGCGCTCTTTCTCTTTAAGCCTTTCTTTGAGGCGGGCAATATACTCTTCAAAAAGCTCTTTAGCATATGTCTCGCCACCAAGATCCCTATGCGACATATACAACAGACAAAATCAATCCATATCCCAAGGGGCAAAAATAACAAATATAAATACATATTGCCCTGAATTGAATTTCAGAGAGGAGCATTTGTCAAGATCCAATGCCAAAACCAGCATTTTGCTTATGTTCGTTAATCAGGTCCAGGTATATGATCCAATTTTGCGAAGGTAATCAGGGCCCAAACAATCCCAAATGGACAGATCTCCAAGCTAATACTAACTCCGTCCGGATTTAAAATGCCAGTTGGCTAGAACCAAGGCAGGTTATTAATGACAATTACGTGAGGCTTTTTAGGATGGCAACTACCAATCAGCTTGCCCTAATCAGCGCCATCTTTCAAGTCGGTTTTGCATGCAGCCAATTGCTGCGCGGGTCAAACTCTGCATGCAGCCAATCAGGCTAACACTTGGTTTGGAAGGTGAACAAAGTGCTATGATTATCTCTCCATTTAAAATTGACTATATCATAACTTATAATTGTGCAGACTTATTACAAATCAAAATGTCAGTAGCTTCACAAACAATTATTTTCAGATCAACCAACTCAGCTTATTTTTGCAGACCACACTCTAAAAATTTACGTGCAACCAGAATTAGCCCAGTAACCACTTGCCACAACTACAAAATTATATGTATTGCACCATGACACAGGGAGGATTCATGACAGTGTTTCTGTAACAAGGTGGCATGGCTCAATGTTAGCTACTTCACATAATACTTAAGAGGATAGCCGGTACCTGTATTCCTGGGTATCATCAAATAGTGATTTAGAATCATCCCATGTTGAAGCAGCAGTAATTTCCTACAATTTTTCACAGAAAAAGATAAATTAGACCAAAAGGACAACATTCCTCAACGTATCTCACTGAAAACATGATTTAACCAAGGATAAGGTTGCTCTCAGTGAAGCAAGAGCAAAACATAGATTGATGCATATGATCCCAAAAGGTTATGGTTACCTCGAACAATTCTGGACAGTTTTCCCATATATGGCCTAAACATATAAGGAACTACTATCGATAATGATTTGATATTTGCAGAGAAACTGAAGTGAGGGGAAATTATAATTATACTAAAAGTTTTTGGAACGACATGGTCTAGCACTAGGACTATAGTAGGATCCTGAGCCATTATCTAACATTTACAAGTTAGAACCCAAATTCAAGTCCTGGATAACTAGAGTTCAGTCAATTATCAAAACAGCTTACTACAGCTCATGACTAACTAGGGGGATATAAGCCCCCAAGAAGATGTGTACTGGAACGAGACACTTTGCTATATTTGCATTCTACAAATGTCAATACCAGCATCATTTGTGGCCACAATTCATACACTATTTGTGCATCAAAGGAAGTCTATGTACAACCATATCATGCAATTCAGAAAGTAGATAACTAACCATAGACAGTTTTCTAACATAAATAGTTAAATACCAATAACCAGTGTTAGTAAGTGTTTGCTTAGTTTTTTCCTTTACCGTACCGATAACTAGTGCTTCGCAGTACAAAAGCAAAGATGCACTAAAGGTTCTGCTGGTACTAGTGAACAAAAGTTTTATGTCGAACACTCCTATGTTACTCACTCCCTTCCGGGTCAAACTTTGACCATGAATTTGACTAGCAAAATATAAGTTATATACCACAGAAAGTATACTATTGGATTTGCATCGGAAAGAAGTTTCCAATTGTGTTTTTGGCTATGTTTTTAAGGCGTCTGTTTTAGCCCCCCACCCCCCCAGCGCTTTGCAAATATGCCCGCTTTAGGGGCTTACAAACCAGAACAGAGGGAGTACAACATTGATGTAATAATCCTGTGCTTTTTGCTACATATAACCGGACTATTTTAATGTGGCCAAACAACTGTGTGCCAAATATTGATGCTATCAATACCTTGATTGAATACAGTAGATCCAGAAAATTATCACCCAGTCGCTGACGCTTCTTGGCCTCCTTTAGATCCTTTTCCTTGAGCCTTTCAATTTGGTCCTCATAAATAAGCTGGATTACATCCACAAAAAAGAAGCAACATTGTCAGTCATAGCTAAAACTCATTGGTACAATCACTTGTATAGCAAAAATACCACTGGGAACATCTCAAGAATATCTTCTAACAATGATAAAAGCGTAAAACCACACCTTGATATTTATGTTCGACACTCCTTTATATTTTTCGTCCTCAGTAACAGCAGCTTGGAAGTCCTCTAATGTCCATGAGGCCAACATAGGAATCTAGAAATTAGAAGGTTGTCAACCACACATCTGATGTTACATACAAAACTGTACCATATAATGCACGACGCTTTTAAATGAAAAGGTACCTTTCCAGATTTCACTTCATCTTTAATTAAAGCCCTATCATCTTGATACTGAAAAGAAAATATTAGAAACCATCAGTTCGCACGGTCAAAAATGGAACACAGGTATATATGGGATTGTAACATGAATTAAATATAAACGAAACACACACCAGATTTATTCAAAACAAGAACATCAAATAAATCAACAAGTGAAATTTTACAGAATTTTCAACCAAATTTGAATAATATGACGCAACCTAATTGGGCATATTAATGATATAAGCTTGCAGCTGCAGAGCGCGAACGATCATGAAAGAGCAGAATATACAAGAATCCATTATTATTATAATTCAACTGAGATTTAACTATTCAAATTTGAAAAACAAAAAGCGATTATCAGATGGAACAGCAAGCAAAGCTGTACCATTCCTGATTGAATCATCACCATCAGAAAACAAATAGACACAATTGGCATGATCTGATAGATAATCTCCCACGTTGCCACCATAAAAGAGAAGACTCTGTCCCAAAACCGCCCAACTTAGAGCAAGTTTCCTTTTGAAGAAAACTGACGCCATGAAAAATAAAAACACTGTTCCAAATTGTTCCAACTTATTTAAGAGGTAAAAGAGCAAGTTCAATTACCGAAAAGAGGACCGTCAATTTTACTCCCTCTGTCCCATAATGTAGGACGTTTTTTTACAATATAGTGTAGTGTCAAACGTCTTACATTATGAGACGGGGGGAGTACCATTTTTATTGGTATAAGCGTTAGGGCATCCCCAAGATGATGGCAGCAGGGTTATCAAAAAAAATTCATCGGTGTATAGATGATGGCAGCAGGAATATCAATTTCTTGTTCATCAGTGTATCAGTTCCCCAAACAATGATGCAAGCTCCAAGCTATTTTCCAATGATAGGTATCTTTACTAACATATAAAAGGGTTTCTCTATCCCAGCATGCTAAGAAAGACCTAAAAAGAGCAATTTAACTAACAGAAAGACAATAAACTTCACCCATAACTTAACCACAGCCTAAAGTCTTTAATAAACATGGAACATGAATGCAGAATTTTTTATCAGTAAGAAAAACTTGGTTGAGCGTAGCAGCAAGCTAAAGAACAGAGCTGGCTGAGAGGTTGACAGTTGCTTAACGTGATTAGGTCTACATGTTTTTTATCAGTGGCAAAGCAAGTGTATTTAGCTAGCTTACTAAGTGATTAACACCGTGCCTTTAAAATGATTGTTTAACATTCCAGTGCTTCCTCAAAACAAAACATTTCAGTACAGCATTTATCAAAGTTTGTCGATCTTCGATACAAAACAGGGATCGGTGCAGCATTTATCAAAGTTTGTCGACCTTTGATACAAAGCAGGAACCACCAATCCAAGAACTAAAACAGATAAACTGTAGTAGGACGTTCACAAATTGATAAATTATCACAATAATGTCATCAGAATTTTGAGAAATTAACCTGCTTATCAAGCTCCTCCATGACATCATCAAAGAGTTCTTTTGGCATCGAGCCAGACAAGTTTGAAGCAACTGCCAGGTAAGCACGTGAATCTTTTATCTGTAAAATGATAAATTTAAGGAATCAGGATAAACTCGTTTAACATTTGATTTAGGAAAAAGTGTACTCTTCATCCCTCGACTATTGGCAACATCCACTACCCTCAACTATAAGACCAGACAAAGTTTGTCTTTCAACTATTTTCATCCCTGGACCAATGTCACCCTTGTTTTGAACAACACAGCACCTACCTATACAAGGCTTTTCACACGCAAGAAGTGATTTAGCATCCGGTCAGCAAGTCATTAAAAAGCCAAAATTCATCAACATAATCACTGTGTTTTACTTAAGATGCTGTGTCATATACATGGATGTCAGAGCTTCTAATGGATGGCATAGCTGTGACCAGCAGGAGCATGAGGGCAGAAGAACACACACAGGTACCATAGCCAGCAACAAAGGCAGCAGCTTCTGAAGGAGAAGAGAGTTCAGGGACGAGAGTAATCTAAATTGATAACTTAAGATCCACATACAGCCAATAGCTGCTTATATGTCAGATATTTCAACTCAACACAAAGAAGGGAAATCCTAACATGACTCTAATCCTAAGCTGTTACGAACCTATCAACCTGCAGACTTGGTTGAACAGAGCATCTCCTATTGCGATCCCAACTACTGCTACAGTTTAGCCTGTCCTACTGCTTAATGCGCCCTACACCTGCTATAGGCTATTCCCCATATCACAGAGGCAGAGATCTGGGATGTAGGTGGACCAAAGCAACTTTGAAATAGTCAGTGATGAACAGACTGTTCTGGTATGACAATTGAGCGACAATTCTATCCGGTTTTAGAGTTGAGAGGCGCCAGTGAAGGAAAAATTATTTCCTTTTAACCCATTACGGAAGTAAATATTTCAATAACCTGTGAACAGTAGTCACGCCAGTAAGTTTTTGCGTTAAGTGTGCCATCAGCAACATGTTCTTCCATCATCTTCCGAAACTCATCGCGGTTTTTCCGTTCTTGTCTCCTTAATTGCTCCTGTATTTGCAGAGTACCGACAATTACGTCCATATCAGTAAAGCATTAGAAATATATTAGTGATGAAGATAACAACAAACCTTCCGAATTCTCTTCTGTTCTTCCTCTTCTTTTTCAAGATGCCTTATATAGTCCTGTAACAAACAGAGATGTTTTGTTAAGCCACAAAATGAGAAAAATTGATATATATAGTGCAGGAGATACAAACTTGAAAAACATCCAAGCGGTCAATCTTCTCAAGTCGAGCATAGCGTTCATCATCCTCTAGCCGATCTTGAACTTTTCGCCACTGGGTGTTTGCCTGAGCATACAATCTCACAATGATGACACTCTGAGCAAGTGAACATATACTAATTCACTAGATGATAAGGTCAAAGAAATAACCTTGATGAAATCACATGACTCAAGAAATTCTCTATATTCTGCTATGCGTCTTTTGTGCTCTTCAGCAGCCTTTGCTTTTTCCTACAATGCAACACAACACATATTAGATAAAGATCACCATGTGATATATTTTAGGCTACAACATATAAAAACCACATAGAATAGTTTTCCATCAAAAAAACTCACAACGTTGTACTTGTTGGAAATTAAGTCAGAAATCTGTCATTCTGAGAAAGTGATTTATATTGTTTCAGTACTGATTCATCATAGGATCATTAATCCATTCCTTTGTTCGGTTCAAGGGAATCAGAAAGACAATCACCAAGTGAATCACAATTAGTAGAATAACCCATGGGAAATTAAACTGAGAAAACAGCAGAAAACCTGCTCGCAAACCAAAAATGAACATCCCCCACCCTCGAGCTATGTGTATTATTACTAGGCCAAGATTCCAAACATCAATACTTAATATCCCCCACCCTTGAGCTGAAGCCTGGCACATGGGTATGTGAGGGGCAGATGTTTTTTGGCCAAAGGCGTCTAATTTCCAGGAAACAGGCCGAACTAACAATGTTTTGCTTTTATTAGGGCCACTTCCAGTTTCCTTGAACCTGGGACGAGGCCATTTCTTCATCATGTTCATATCAAGAATACAAAGCAAATTACCAAAACCACAAACCAATACTCCAGGTTACTTATTTAAAACAAACAAAACATCAAGCTGGTTAAAGATGATAAGTTAAAAACATTGATTCTGGATTATCTGTGAGATAAAGCAATTAAAGAAGAATTGAACTACAAAAGCAATCAGTTCTTCAAGTTATATAGTATAACAACCACAACTATAAGTTAGTGTTTTCATATCATATAACCTTCTTTTGTAGTTCCACAAGATAGTTCTCAAATAAATCTTCACGCTCCTTGGGGCGTTCAACAGCATTGAACCTTTCATCATGCCCAAACATAGTGATTGCTTTGCTGCAGTGAAAAACAGCATCGTAAGTGTATGCAACAATAACAGAAAGAACCATATTAACAAACAGAAACTTTAATTATTAGAATTAATGAAAAGCATGGAACTTCCCGTTTGGTTGTCATATACAAAAAAGAGCTTGAGAATATACCTCCATCTCAGTGATGATGTAAGGTCCTTACATTCCTGAAATACGCAACAAAGTGTTTAATATGGTAAAAATAATAAGGAAAGGGAAAGCTTACTAGAGCAATCTTACTTCCAGCATAGTGAGAAAATCATCACGTGCTTTCCTTTGCTTGACACGCCTCTCCTCAACTTCAATCTTTTTCCGCTGGTTTAAGTACTGCAAAAACAGCAGATATAACCATAAGCGGACGGTTTACCACAAATCAGGAAGACAATCTCAAATGATTCCGTAAAAATGTTATCTCTTGTAAGAAAGAAATGATAACCTCATTGAAAGCTTGCTTTCTCTCTCCAAGAGTTTTCAGGGCACCATATCTTTTGTCACTTATAATAACTCTCATAGCCTGGGGCAGATTATATCACTGTCAGGCATTTGATTTATTTAATTAATCATAGTTCAATTCAATTTCTGTACCTGATCCCATGACCAATCTGACTGAACATTTGCCGATTCAAGCAGGGACTTGAATGCATTCTTTGCTTCCTGTGGTTTGAAAAAAAATTAGGGTCACAAAAGTAAATCAATTGCTGATTTTCAATTTACTTCTGTAGTCTTCCTCACCAACTTAGTAGCATAAACAACAGGTTCTTCTTCACTTGTTTTATCCTCCAGCGGAGTAACATTGATCTTCCCTGCAGTTGGCATCGTCTTTTTGGCCTCCTGGTGGCAGTAAGAAAATGTAGCACTAGCATCAATGAACTGAGACAGACAGACGCTCTCACAGTTACTCCCTCCGTCCAATAATATAAGAGCGTTTTTGACATTATTGTAGTATGAAAAACACCCTTATATTATGGGACAGAGGGAGTACATTGCAGCACAAATGTAAAAAGAAAAAAAAATGCAGTTACACTCACTACGAAAGTACAGTCCAATTTAAAATATTCAAATATATTAAAAAAACAGAACATGCAAATATGTCTGAGATGTGTGAAAATAGCAGTAAGGTGACTACTCATGATGTTGCCATACTAGTAATAGGAACCTCGGATTATTCAAGGAACTTTTCGTAAGGTAAAGTTGAGACTACAAAATGTTGCATTGAGCCCATGGTTTCAACAGACCTAAATAAAAACAAGGAATAAAATAGAACTTCTTAGTCCTATGAACTGAATCACAAAATGAGACTTGGTACAATGGTAGTCCATGTACTAGTAGAATGTTCTAAACTAATAAAGCATACAAAGCAATACCAGTAACACGAAATATTATTCATGTGTCGCATGTAAACCATCTCTCTGCTATTACAGTAACTTCGCTTTCTCAAACCCTCCAAATCAACTAACCAATAAGGTAAGTACTTTGCAGTAATCGTGGTCATGGTTTTTCACAAGGAAAGGAGACTACGTACAGGGATATTAAAATAGCTCGGCAACTCAATAAAATAAGAAACTACTGGTCAGCTTGCAGGAGGGGGGCGGGAGCAAATCTAATAATGCAGGCCTTGCGTAAAACAGAGGAAAGAAACTATTCTAAGATAATGACGAGTAGATGAACTCTTGCTAACAACCAATGCTATGTTTGATATAAATTACAAAAATACAAAAAGGTGCCATAATATACCTCCAAATCTTCAGCAGATGCTCCAACTTTTGTGTCAGTAGTACTAGGTACAGATGAACTTCCATAAGTGCTTCTGCAAAGTTCGACACATTTACAAAACCTAAGCTGCACTCAAAGTATGTGAGGAAGAATAGAGGGAAATTGAGAAAACATCCGCAAATACCTGTTTGTCCCTGCATCACTTGCAACTGATGGATCTCCAGTGCTCGTTGTAACAGGGGCAACCACAGCAGCACTTGTTCCACCGTTTTGCATGGAACTAGAAGAAGATATATCCCCATTGTACGACGGGCCAGCACCAGGAGGAGGCAAGTTTGCTATCGCATCATGGGAGCTTGGAGCAATTGTTCCTACTAACGATGAAGACTGTTTGGCAGGTAAGGAAGGCTCTACAGAAACAGAAGTGGATCCAACAGGGGCAACAGTAGTGGATTCAGTCTCCCGGGCAGGCTGCTGAATTGATGTCTTTTCTGCTAATTCACGTGCAATCTGAACAGAAAGCCAAAAGTAATTGTAAAAATATTCTATGTCTTATTACAAAATAATTACAGATGTCACGTCAAAAGAAATACCCTTAGCTCGTCAGGAATAGACCATTTGGATTGCTTTGTCACTTTGTTGTAATAGTACCTGGAACAGCAGAATAGTGAGACTACAGAATAAAGAAAATCCATTGAGGCTGACTAAATAACAGAACATCTGTGGCAATTAATTTCAATATGAACTTACTTCCGCCCTTCTGCTGTAGTAAATTCTTTCCATTCAGTTGAAGCGTCAGCCCGCTGTAACATTTCAAAATTTTAATATTAGTGCAAAGAAGTAGAGGACACCAAAATGTAGTCGTCCTACCAGACACTACCATGTTTCTTTAGTTACTATATATGCACCTGCCCTTTGCAGGAGTAAAATGAAGAATGCATTTTGGGCTAATTGTAAATGCTACTCGGCAAAATTGCAAGATATATATGATAAGGCAAAAATGGAAGAGAACATGTTGTACTTATCGTACGAAAAAAGTTAGGGTGTACTACTGCCGATGAAAGAAAGGAGGATCATGCAAGTATTGTTCCATTGTATTCATCAATTTTGTAAATTTAGATATCAGTCATGTGAAAACAAAATAATACATAAAATGCAGGCATGCAACACAGAAATTGTGCATGTTACAGACGCAGATAAATTATCAATTTATACAAGCAAAGCCCAAAACTCAACTGTTTAAGCCTAGCATCATTGGAACTGAGATATCAACAGATGAGTTATACCAGCTAAATACCAAATCATGATCATGACAATCAATATGTTGACAAAATGAACAACAATATGTTGAAATAGCACACTGAAATTAAAGTCAAGACTTCATGAGAACAAAGACTATATTAGGAAGCAAGGGAAATATATAAAACGTACATGACGTATAAAACATATAAGCACAACTAACCTCCAAAGGGGTCATCAGCTCAGCAGGTTTCTCCCAACTTGATTGCTTTGTCCTCTTATTGTAATAGTACCTAGGTAAAGAACGATACGAAGCAAAGCAAATAAGCAGACAGACCAAAAGGTGCAACAGAATCAAGAGGAGTACATCACGAAGTCATTATTTAAAACAGAAAGTAATAGAAAGATGACTTACTTCTTTCCATCCCCTGAACTGTGCTCTTGCCAATCCGCAGAGCTAGGTTCAGTTGAGCTCACCTGCACATTTGCTAACTGAGTAGTTGCACAGGCAAGGATATCCAATTTTAAGTAGCATACAAAATGAATGATGCTAGAGTGGTCTTTTAGTAGACAAAAATCAAGTGATGGAAATGTAGCAGAGGCCCTGCAGCAACTTACTGGGGGCACTGAAGCTGAGAGAGGCTGATGCCCAGGCTGCACCATCGGCGACACAAGAGGTGCGCCCTGACCCAGGACTGTGCCCCAGGGTTGAGATCCAGGAGGAACCGATGTTGGTTGATACTGAAACGTAGCATTAATTAACTTGTATAAGCAAGGAAAATATTCTAATTATTGACATGGAGAAGCATTCCATGTATATTGGTCAATGGGGAATGGTGAGAAACAAAGGCATACGGTATAAGAAGGAGGCGGCATAGGGGTGCCCATGGTGGGCATAAGTCCACCAGGGAATACACCTTGCTGCTGTGGCTGCATAGGAGCTGATGACATAGGTCTAGCTGCCTGGTACGGCATAGGAACAGCTTGCGATGCAGGCGGAACATGACCAGAGTGAGGCATATGTGGCCCAGGTTGCTGAAAATGTTGCATCTGCCCTGGCATGCCCATGTTAACTCCTGGCATGGCCTGACCAACAGGCCGATATTGTTGTGGAGCTGGTTGCATGAACTGAGGAGGCTGTTGTGGCGGACCAGGTGGCCACTGAAAATGGAGCACATAGTAGCTATTAATAACCTAACATATGATTATTAAGGTGCAGACTGCAGAAGGAAGCAAAAAACAAAATAAGATGTCCTTATTTACCTGCATGGGCATTGGTTGTCCCATATTTTGTGGTGCGGTAGAACCCATCATAGGAGGCCGGGGGGGCTGCTTGGAAGACAATTAATGGGGTTACCAAACTTGGAGACCACGCAACAAAGAGAAACATTCATGTGGTGAATAACCACATTACGATCGAGGGGGGTGATAACTTACCTGAGGCGGACCAGGAGTCTGCATATTACTCGCCATTAAACCGCATCAAACGACACGGATAACAGGAGGAATGTTACCTGCCAAGTGACAAATTGAGATGTTAGAATATAACCTGCAGATGACACGATTGACTGTCTGTCAATCTACGATTGTATAGTGGTTGCATAGAGGACAGAAGGCAACTCGGGACTTTGGCACCCCTTCCATCTCAGATCTACGGCAGAAATAAAACAGGGCATGCCTTCTTTTCTGGTTAGACAGGCATGTTTCTGGTGAGCAAAACCTGACCGTTGGATCAGGCTCGACTCACCCAAACCAGTGATACTAACCGACATAGCTCACACGCCTCCTCACCACACCACCCTAGCTCATAAATGCCTGCCTGCCTACATCCCGAAGAAAGCATACGGTATTTTAACCATCAAGCTCCTCTCCTGCATCTACTGGAATCAAAATATGGCACGCACAGGACTAGGAGTCGAAATGCACTTGAATCGACACTAGAAGCCTTACCAGCTACCACTATAGATAAGCCATCTAACCTAAAAAGGACTGCTAGGCTAGCACACGAGGCGAAAAAAAATCTAGGGTTCACATAACCTCAGACTATCAAATCTAGGGCAATTCAGGATTTCCGCAGCCCTCCCATCTCAAATCTCCGGCAGGAAAAAGAAACACGGGGCATGCTTTCCTTTCTGGTTATAAACAGATGTGAGTTTGGTGCACAAAACCTGACCGGATCTGGCTCGATTCACCAAAACCAGTGATACCGCTAGCCGACACACCTACGTACCTCCTCGCCAAACCGCCTTGCTCATAAATACTACCTGCCAATCTACTGCCCGAACAAACTACACGGTTTTATTAGCGATCCCTCCCCTGCGTCTACCGGAATCAAAATATGGCGCGCGCAGGGCTAGGGGAGTCGAAATGCACTTGAATCGACATTGGAAGCCTTACCAGCCACCGCTACAGATGAGGCATCTACACTAGAAAGCACTGCTGCACTAACACACAGAAAAATCTAGGGTTTACATATAAACCTCCGACTAGCATGGAAAACAAGCTGTCAGCGTACAGTGGCGGCCCGGATCTAGGCCGTCCTCCGGCGCTCACCGGCGCCCAACCAAAATTCACGGAGGCTAACCATCGGTACGGTCCTGGATAATCAGCGGAGGGGCGAACAAAGGTCATACCTCGGGGAAACAGCGCCCAGGGACTGCGGGCGGGGTCGAGGCGGGAGGGGCGCGACGCCAGAGTGGGGTGGGACGAGAGCGGGCGACGTGAGGCGGCGGTCGGCGGCGAACCACCGGCCGCAACCGAAGGTCGTGCGTTGGGTCGGATGTATGTGTATGTATGTGTGTAATTATGGGTGGCGTCGGGGTGGGCGGGAGGGGCGACGGGGCTGGGCGGTGGGCGGAGGTGGGCGGCGGCGTGAGGAACCCTAGCGGAGCGGCGCGGGCGGGCGGGGCGGCGGGGCGGGGAACCCTAGCGGAGGGGAGGGGAGTGGGGCGGCGAGAGGAGAGGGACGACTCGCTGGCTGCGGTTGGGAGCCGCGAGTCAGGCGTGAGGGCGTCGGGTCTCGGTCGGTCGGGACTCGGGGCTCTGATGGAACTGGGACTGGCCCCGACCTGGGCCACCTCCCAGCGATTTATAAATACGAAAAGAATACGGCATTTAAAGCGTATACCCTAGTATTAATGTGCTTCCCTGAATACGCGATCTTTTCCTACCTCATCGATAAATATCGCCTACACGATAAGTCCTGGAGCCCACATTACCCTCGGTCGGATTAACGTTGGGTGTCAAACCCTTGTTTATGGTTGCGAACCAACCGTTAGCTGGACAATGGTATCTCCAGACCATCAGGGTTCAAGTCTTGTGCTCGCATTTATTCTGAATTTATTCTAGAATTTTCGGCGATGCACATTCAATGGGAGGAGACGCGCCTGTCGAGTACGAGGCGTCTACGGTGATTTTGTAAAATATCAATATAATATGTCGGCTCAGTCTCTCGGAAGTGCTTATGGATGAGTGTATGCTGGTATATATGAGCACTTGCGGCTATACTGTGTTAAAAAAGACCTTGCTTGTTGTTGGTATTTTCAACTTATATATATAGCCCGAAAAATAGCAACTCTAGCGAGGGAACACGTTCCATGTGTATGGTTTTCCATCGTTGGTATTTCGGATGTGTTGGCTTGTATTTGCGGGCTAAGGTCGGCTTCAATCATTTGTAATGTGACATAAAACAGACCTCTTTCATAGCGTTG
The DNA here is from genome assembly GCF_002162155.2 of Triticum dicoccoides. Taxonomy (NCBI): domain Eukaryota; kingdom Viridiplantae; phylum Streptophyta; class Magnoliopsida; order Poales; family Poaceae; genus Triticum; species Triticum dicoccoides. The sequence goes on from NC_041390.1 coordinate 15,525,406, forward strand.
TGTTTCATCGATTTCTCCTTTTCTTTTTCATGTCAACCTCGCATCTAGCTAACTCCTGATTGAAGCACTGTCACGGTTCAGCTAACTTCTTTGAGCCTCTGACTGATCCTCCCGTAAGAGGACAATGTTCTCCCAAGTACAATCATGGTTTGGCGGGGTGGATCGTATCCAACAGCATAAATAATCCTCTAGAGACACTTTTTCGATGTTTTTGAAGTTGTTAGTTTTAGTTTGTTTTCCCCTTTGCACTCACATCGTTGCATATTTGTCCTTTTTGCAAGTGTGCGAAGTGGAAAATATGTTTTAAATGGGAGGGTGTGTATCTTAACTTTCTTCACCATCCATGGATCGCTTCTTCATCATCTCCATTCATGTGCAAGTACATAGTTTCAATGAATATTTTGCCCTCCGTAACTACCAAAGAAAAGAGCACGCCATCTGGACTATCTGCATCACCATCCCTGCGGGATGCTTATGAGTTATGACCCTCCTAATGGTTAATGCATGAGTAAACGAGGAGATGAATCAAACGCTACGACCATGTGCATGTCATGTTTTACCCCATGTTGCCCTAGTATTAGCATGTATATCATTAGTCTTTGTACTTTGTTGTCGTACTCATTACGTGGGCCGATAATATGTGTTGCATGCACTCGAGTCAGTGGCTAAACCAGTGAGCAATGCTAGGTTTGCTCGAATAGTCCATTTGGTTAACTGGAACGCTTTCATGACTTGGCACGTGTGGGTAGCCATTATTGTTGACCTTAAGTGCATGTGGTCGTCGATTCATTGATGTGTTTATAATCAAGACAATGGTACTTTCATCAACCGATAACAAACCTACTTTGATTATGCTAACGAAACTGAGCTTAGCACCATTAATGCTAGTCGCCCATTGATTTGTTTCCCCTTGTTAGTAATGGAAAATGACGTTTGACAAACCAAAGATGAATTAATAGCTAACAGACATGGTTGCTCAGAAAGGCGACAAAACAATTGAGCTCAGTTACTACACCACTTCAATGCTCCTACCTAACGCGTCTTTTATCCTAGCCTACGGTTGCCCGAGATCGTTCATTATCACCCTCATAATTCATGTCATACACTTAAGATATATCGGCCAAAATCACTTCCCGCGCATCACAAACTTATCCACAAGTGCATAGATGCTGGGAGCACTTATAGCCTAAAGCCAAACTTTGCGTCTCCTCATCTTCTCTCAATTTTTCTATGTTTGGTTTGAGCCAACTTTACAAACAATTTGGCTAGCCGGTATTTTATCCAAATGCTTGGTTGCTCATTTTTGGTCGATGTTTGTAGGAAAGAAAACAAGGTTGCTATGGAGCATGGGTAGCCATCCAATGAGGAGCAATTTATTAATGTTTTATTTTAGTGGACATGAGTATCAGGTTGCAAGATAATGTTGACTTGTATACAAAATTAAGGGCTATGTCTAGACTGTACATAAACTAAACATGCATGCATCCTTCGCCTAGAATCATAGTTGCTTTTTGGTGTGGTCTTGAGCCTCACGAATCATCTCCTCCCTTCATGGATGGTGCAGATAATGTGTTTTGGTTTATGATAAGGTTTTCCTACAAAAACATTGTCTAGCTGGAATTTCGGCCAGGCTTTTATTTACCCTAGGTTGACCAACATTGGCGTGGAAAAATTAGAAAGGGGGCATTACCACGCCAAAAGGTAGGCAACCATCATCCAACACATGTAAGTCTTTCGGCCATGAATAACAACTTGTTAAGGTGTACTTTAAACACAATCCCGAACACACCTTAAATTGCGCAGTTACTTCTTCATGTACTAGATGGTCATTGACGGTGTAACAAACCAGGGGTGGCTCGTCTCCGGGGAGCCCGGTAGTAGGCATGCCCAAGGGCCCATAAGGCCCACCACGTGACTGGCGACATGAAGGAGCTCGGAGGGGAGGAAAGGCGCATAAGTCGTTGGTGGCCTAGATTGAAGGAAATATGCCCTAGAGGCAATAATAAAGTTATTATTTATTTCCTTATATCATGATAAAAGTTTATTATTCATGCTAGAATTGTATTAACCGGAAACATAATACATGTGTGAATACATAGACAAACAGAGTGTCACTAGTATGCCTCTACTTGACTAGCTCATTAATCAAAGATGGTTATGTTTCCTGACCATGGACAAAGAGTTGTTATTTGATTAACGAGATCACATCATTAGTTGAATGATCTGATTGACATGACCCATTCCATTAGCTTAGCACCCGATCATTTAGTATGTTGCTATGGCTTTCTTCATGACTTATACATGTTCCTATGACTATGAGATTATGTAACTCCCATATGCCGGAGGAACACTTTGCGTGCTACCAAACGTCACAACGTAACTGGGTGATTATAAAGGTGCTCTACAGGTGTCTCCAAAGGTACATGTTGGGTTGACGTATTTCGAGATTAGAATTTTTCACTCCGATCATCGGAGAGGTATCTCTGGGCCCTCTCGGTAATACACATCACTTAAGCCTTGCAAGCATTGCAACTAATGAGTTAGTTGCGGGATGATGTATTACGGAACGAGTAAAGAGACTTGCCGGTAACGAGATTGAACTAGGTATTGGATACCGACGATCGAATCTCGGGCAAGTAACATACCGATGACAAAGGGAACAAAGTATGTTGTTATGCGATCTGACCAATAAAGATCTTCGTAGAATATGTGGAAGCCAATATGAGCATCCAGATTCCGCTATTGGTTATTGACCAGAGACGTGTCTCGGTCATGTCTACATTGTTCTCGAACCCGTAGGGTCCGCACGCTTAAGGTTTCGATGACAGTTATATTATGAGTTTATGAGTTTTGATGTACCGAAGGAGTTCGGAGTCCCGGATGAGATCGGGGACATGACGAGGAGTTTCGAAATGGTCGAGATGTAAAAATCGATATATTGGACGACTATATTCGGACATCGGAAAGGTTCCGAGTGATTCGAGTATTTTTCGGAGTACCGGAGAGTTACGGGAATTCGCCAGGGAGTATATGGGCCTTATTGGGCTTTAGGGGAAAGAGATAGGAGAGGTTGGGCGCCCCCCCAAGGCCTAGTCCGAATTGGACTAGGGGGAAGGGTTGCGCCCCCTCCTTCCTTCTCTTCTCTTTTGCTTTGCCTTGACTCCTACTCCTACTACATGGAAGGACTCCTATTTGGACTAGGAAAGGGGGAATCCTACTCCCGGTGGGAGTAGGACTCCCCTAGGGTGTGTTGGGGAACGTAGCAGAAATTCAAAATTTTCCTACGTGTCACCAAGATCTATCTATGGAGAGACCAGCAACGAGTAGAAAGAGAGTGCATCTACATACCCTTGTAGATCGCTAAGCGGAAGCGTTCAAGTGAACGGGGTTGATGGAGTCGTACTCGTCGTGATTCAGATCACCGATGATCCTAGTGCCGAACGGACGGCACCTCCGCGTTCAACACACGTACAGCCCGGTGACGTCTCCCACGCCTTGATCCAGCAAGGAGAGAGGGAGAGGTTGAGGAAGACTCCATCCAACAGCAGCACAACGGCGTGGTGGTGGTGGAGGAGCGTGGCAATCCTGCAGGGCTTCGCCGAGCACCTACGGGAGAGGAGATGTGTCACGGGAGGGAGAGGGAGGCAACCAAAGGCCTTAGGTATGATTGCTCCTCCTTTTCCCCACTATATATAGGGACAAGGGAGAGGGGGGAGGCGCAGCCTTGCCCCCTCCTCCAAGGAAGGGGTGCGGCTAAGGATGGGGAGGAGTCCATCCTCCCCAAGGCACCTCGGAGGTGCCTTCCCCCTTTAGGACTCTCCCCTTTTTCCTTTATCTTGGCGCATGGGCCTCTAGGGGCTGGTGCCCTTGGCCCATGTAGGCCAAGGCGCACCCCCTACAGCCCATGTGGCCCCCCGGGGCAGGTGGCCCCACCCGGTGGGCCCCCGGGACCCTTCCGGTGGTCCCGGTACAATACCGATGACCCCGAAACTTGTCCCGATGGCCGAAACAGGACTTCCCATATATAAATCTTTACCTCTGGACCATTCCGGAACTCCTCGTGACGTCCGGGATCTCATCCGGGACTCTGAACAACATTCGGTAACCACATACAAAGCTTCCTTTATAACCCTAGCGTCATCGAACCTTAAGTGTGTAGACCCTACGGGTTCGGGAGACATGCGGACATGACCGAGACGTTCTCCGGTCAATAACCAACAGCGGGATCTGGATACCCATGATGGCTCCCACATGTTCCACGATGATCTCATCGGATGAACCACGATGTCAAGGACTTAATCAATCCCGTATTCAATTCCCTTTGTCTATCGGTATGTTACTTGCCCGAGATTCGATCGTCGGTATACCGATACCTTGTTCAATCTCGTTACCGGCAAGTCACTTTACTCGTTCCGTAACACATCATCCCGTGATCAACTCCTTGGTCACATTGCGCATATGATGATGTCCTACCGAGTGGGCCCAGAGATACCTCTCCGTTTACACGGAGTGACAAATCCCAGTCTCGATCCGCATAAAACAATAGATACTTTCGGAGATACATGTAGTGCACCTTTATAGTCACCCAGTTACGTTGTGACATTTGATACACCCAAAGCACTCCTACGGTATCTAGGAGTTACATGATCTCATGGTCAAAGGAAGAGATACTTGACATTGGCAAAGCTCTAGCGAATGAACTACACGATCTTTTGTGCTAGTCTTAGGATTGGGTCTTGTCCATCACATCATTCTCCTAATGATGTGATCCCGTTATCAACGACATCCAATGTCCATAGCCAGGAAAACCATGACTATCTGTTGATCACAACGAGCTAGTCAACTAGAGGCTCACTAGGGACATATTGTGGTCTATGTATTCACACGTGTATTACGATTTCTGGATAATACAGTTATAGCATGAATAAAAGACAATTATCATGAACAAGGAAATATAATAATAACACTTTTATTATTGCCTCTAGGGCATATTTCCAACAGTCTCCCACTTGCACTAGAGTCAATAATCTAGTTCACATCGCCATGTGATTAACACTCACAGGTCACATCGTCATGTGACTAATACCCAAGAGTTTACTAGAGTCATTAGTCTAGTTCACATCACTATGTGATTAACACTCAATGAGTTTTATGTTTGATCATGTTGCTTGTGAGAGAGGTTTTAGTCAACGGGTCTGAACCTTTCAGATCCGTGTGTGCTTTACAAATCTCTATGTCATCTCCTAGATGCAGCTACCACGCTCTATATGGAGCTATTCCAAATAACTGTTCTACTTGGAGCTATTCTAAATTGTTGCTCCATTATATGTATCCGGTCTCTCTACTCAGAGCTATCCGGATAGGTGTCAAGCTTGCATCGTCGTAACCTTTACGACGAACTCTTTTACCACCTCCATAATCGAGAAAAATTCCTTAGTCCACTAGTTACTAAGGATAACTTTGACCGCTGTCCTGTGAGCCATTCTTGGATCACTCTTGTACCCCTTGACTGACTCATGGCAAGGCACACTTCAGGTGTGGTACACAGCATAGCATACTGAAGAGCCTACGTCTTAAGCATAGGGGACGACCTTTGTCCTTTCTCTCTATTCTGCCGTGGTCGAGCTTTAAGCCTTAACTTCATACCTTACAACTCAGGCAAGAACTCCTTCTTTGACTGATCCATCTTGAACACCTTCAAGATCACGTCAAGGCATGTGCTCATTTGAAAGTATTATTAAGCATTTTGATCTATCCTTATAGATCTTGATGCTCAATGTTCAAGTAGCTTAATCCAGGTTTTCTATTGAAAAACACCTTTCAAATAACCCTATATGCTTTCTAGAAATTCTACATCATTTCTGATCAACAATATGTCAATAACATATACTCATCAGAAATTCTATAGTGCTCCCACTCACTTCTTTGGAAATACAAGTTTCTCATAAACTTTGTACAAACCCAAAATCTTTGATCATCATCAAAGCATACATTCCAACTCCGAGATGCTCACTCCAGTCCTTAGAAGGATTGCTGGAGCTTTGCATACTTATTAGCATCTTTCGGAATTGACAAAACCTTCCGGTTGTATCACATACAACCTTTCCTCAAGAAAATCGTCGAGGAAACAATGTTTTGACATCCTATCTGCAAGATTTCATAAATAATGCAGTAATCGCTAATATAATTCCAACAGACTCTTAGCATCGCTACGAGTGAGAAAATCTCATCGTAGTCAACTCCTTGAACTTGTCGGAAAACATCTTAACGACAAGTCGAGCTTTCTTAATGGTAATTCTTACCATCATTGTCTGTCTTCCTTTTAAAATCCATTCGTACTCATTTGCCTTACGACCATCGAGCCATTCTGCCAAAGTCTTCACTTTGTTTTCATACACGGATCCTCTCTTGGATTTTATGGCCTTAAGCCATTTATCGGAATCCGGGCCCACCATCGCTTCTCCATAGCTCGTAGGCTCATTGTTGTCTAGCAACATGACTTCCAAGACAGGATTACGTACCACTCTCAAGTAGTACGCATCCTTGTCATCCTATGAGGTTTGGGAGTGACTTGATCTGAAGTTTCATGATCACTATCATAAGCTTCCACTTTAATTGGTGTAGGTGCCACGAGAACAACTTCCTGTGCCCTGCTACACACTGGTTGAAGTGATGGTTCAATAACCTCATCAAGTCTCCACCATCCTCCCACTCAATTCTTTCGAGAGAAACCTTTCCTCGAGAAAGGACCTGATTCAAGAAACAATCCTTTATTGCTTTTGGATCTGAGACAGGAGGTATACCCAACTGTTTTGGGTGTCCTATGAAGAGGCATTTATCCGCTTTGGGTTCTAGCTTATCAGCCTGAAACTTTTTCACATAAGCGTCGTAGCCCCAAACTTTTAAGAAACGACAACTTAGGTTTCTCTAAACCATAATTCATACGGTGTCATCTCAACGGAATTACGTGGTGCCCTATTTAAAGTGAATGTGGTTGTCTCTAATGCCTAACCCATGAACGATAGTGGTAATTCGATAAGAGACATCATGGTATGCATCATATCCAATAGGGTGCAGTTATGATGTTCGGACACACCATCACACTATGGTGTTCCAGGCGGTATTAATTGCGAAACAATTTCCACAATGTCTTAATTGTGTGCCAAAACTCGTAACTCAGATACTCATCTCTATGATCTTATCATAGACATTTTATCCTCTTGTCACGATGATCTTCAACTTTACTCTGAAATTACTTGAACCATTCAATAATTCAGACTTGTGTTTCATCAAGTAAATATATTCAACATCTACTCGAATCATCTGTGAAGTAAGAACATAATGATATTCACTGCATGCCTCAGCACTCATTGGACTACACACATCAAAATGTGTTACTTCCAACAAGTTGCTATCTTGTTCCATCTTACTGAAACCGAGGCTTTTCAGTCATCTTGCCCATGTGGTATGATTTGCATATCTCAAGTGATTCAAAATCAAGTGAGTTCAAACGGTCCATTTGCATGGAGTTTCTTCATGCATATATACCAATAGACATGGTTCGCATGTCTCAAACTTTTCAAAAATGAGTGAGTCCAAAGATCCATCAACATGGAGCTTCTTCATGCATTTTATACCGATATGACTTACGCGGCAGTGCCACAAATAGGTGGTACTATCATTACTATCTTTTGGCATGAACATGTGTATCACTACGATCGAGATTTCAATGAACCATTCATTTTAGGTGCAAGACCATTGAAGGTATTATTCAAATAAATAGAGTAACCATTATTCTCTTTAAATGAATAACCGTATTGCGATAGACATAATCCAATCATGTCTATGCTCAACGCAAACACCAAATCTCGATGGTAGAGGGAGCGTGCGATGCTTGATCATATCAACATTGGAAACACTTCCAACACATATCGTCAGCTCACCTTTAGCTAGTCTCCGTTTATGCCGTAGCTTTTATTTCGAGTTACTAACACTTAGCAACCGAACCGGTATCTTATACCCTGGTGCTACTAGGAGTACTAGTAAAGTACACATTAACATAATGTATATCCAATATACTTCTATCGACCTTGCCAGCCTTCTCATCTACCAAGTATGTAGGGTAATTCTGCTCTAGTGACTGTTCCCCTTATTACAGAAGCACTTAGTCTCGGGTTTGGGTTCAACCTTGGGTTTCTTCACTGGGGCAGCAGCTGAATTGTCGTTTCATGAAGTATCCCTTCTTGCCCTTGCCCTTCTTGAAACTAGTGGTTTCACCAACCATCAACAATTGATGCTCCTTCTTGATTTCTACTTTCGTGGCGTCAAACATCGCGAATATCTCAAGGATCATCATATATGTCCCTGATATATCATAATTCATCATGAAGCTCTAGCAACTTGGTGGTAATGACTTCGGAGAACCATCACTATTTCATCTGGAAGATCAACTCCCACTCAATTCAAGTGATTGTTGTACTCAGACAATCTGAGCACAAGCTCAACAATTGAGCTTCTCTCCTTAGTTTGCAGGCTAAGAAAATCGTCGGAGGTCTTATACCTCTTGACGTGGGCACGAGCCTGAAATCCTAATTTCAGCCCTCGAAACATCTCATATGTTCCGCGACGTTTCGAAAACGTCTTTTGTGCCTCTACTTTAACCATTTAACTGAACTATCACGTAGTTATCAAAACGTGTATGTCCGATGTTCGCAACATCCACAAACGACGTTTGGGGTTCAGCACACTAAGCGGTGCATTAAGGACATAAGCTTTCTTCTGTCCGCATAATTGCTACTTTCAACTTTCAACTATATTTTCTCTAGGAACATATCTAAAACAGTAGAACTAAAGCGCGAGCTACGACATAATTTGCAAAAGGTCGTTTGACTATGTTCAGGATAATTAAGTTCATCTTATGAACTCCCACTCAGATAGACATCCCTCTAGTCATCTAAGTGATTACATGATCCGAGTCAACTAGTCCGTGTCCGATCATCACGTGAGACGAACTAGTTATCATCGGTGAACATCTTCATGTTGATCGTATCTACCATACGACTCATGCTCGACCTTTCGGTCTCCGTGTTCCGAGGCCATGTCTGCACATGCTAGGCTCGTCAAGTTAACCCTAAGTGTTTTCGCTGTGTAAAACTGTCTTACACCCGTTGTATGTGAACGTAAGAATCCATCACACCCGATCATCACGTGGTGCTTAGAAGCGACGAACTGTAGCAACGGTGCACAGTTAGGGGAGAACACTTCTTGAAATTTTGTAAGGGATCATCTTATTTACTACCGTCGTCCTAAGTAAACAAGATGCATAAACATGATAAACATCACATGCAATCAAATAGTGACATGATATGGCCAATATCATTTTGCTCCTTTTGATCTTCATCTTCGGGGCTCCATGATCATCATCGTCACCGGCATGACACCATGATCTCCATCATCATGATCTCCATCATCGTGTCTTCATGAAGTTGTCACGCCAACGACTACTTCTACTTCTATGGCTAACGCGTTTAGCAATAAAGTAAAGTAAGTTACATGGCGTTCTTCAATGACACGCAGGTCATACAAAAAATAAAGACAACTCCTATGGCTCCTGCCGGTTGTCATACTCATCGACATGCAAGTCGTGAATCCTATTACAAGAACATGATCAATCTCATACATCACATATCATTCATCACATTCTTCTTGGCCATATCACATCACATAGCATACCCTGCAAAAACAAGTTAGACGTCCTCTAATTGTTGTTGCATGTTTTACGTGACTGCTATGGGTTTCTAGCAAGAATGTTTCTTACCTACGCAAGACCACAACGTGATATGCCAATTGCTATTTACCCTTCATAAGGACCCTTTTCATCGAATCCGTTCCGACTAAAGTGGGAGAGACCGGCACCCGCTAGCCACCTTATGCACCAAGTGCATGTCAATCGGTGGAACCTGTCTCACGTAAGAGTACGTGTAAGGTCGGTCCGGGCCGCTTCATCCCACAATACCGTCGAAACAAGATTGGACTAGTAACGGTAAGCATATTGAACAACATCAACACCCACAACTACTTTGTGTTCTACTCGTGCAAACAATCTACGCAATAAACCTAGCTCATGATGCCACTGTTGGGGAACGTAGCAGAAATTCAAAATTTTCCTACGTGTCACCAAGATCTATCTATGGAGAGACCAGCAACGAGTAGAAAGAGAGTGCATCTACATACCCTTGTAGATCGCTAAGCGGAAGCGTTCAAGTGAACGGGGTTGATGGAGTCGTACTCGTCGTGATTCAGATCACCGATGATCCTAGTGCCGAACGGACGGCACCTCCGCGTTCAACACACGTACAGCCCGGTGACGTCTCCCACGCCTTGATCCAGCAAGGAGAGAGGGAGAGGTTGAGGAAGACTCCATCCAACAGCAGCACAACGGCGTGGTGGTGGTGGAGGAGCGTGGCAATCCTGCAGGGCTTCGCCGAGCACCTACGGGAGAGGAGATGTGTCACGGGAGGGAGAGGGAGGCAACCAAAGGCCTTAGGTATGATTGCTCCTCCTTTCCCCACTATATATAGGGCCAAGGGAGAGGGGGGAGGCGCAGCCTTGCCCCCTCCTCCAAGGAAGGGGTGCGGCTAAGGATGGGGAGGAGTCCATCCTCCCCAAGGCACCTCGGAGGTGCCTTCCCCCTTTAGGACTCTCCCCTTTTTCCTTTATCTTGGCGCATGGGCCTCTAGGGGCTGGTGCCCTTGGCCCATGTAGGCCAAGGCGCACCCCCTACAGCCCATGTGGCCCCCCGGGGCAGGTGGCCCCACCCGGTGGGCCCCCGGGACCCTTCCGGTGGTCCCGGTACAATACCGATGACCCCGAAACTTGTCCCGATGGCCGAAACAGGACTTCCCATATATAAATCTTTACCTCCGGACCATTCCGGAACTCCTCGTGACGTCCGGGATCTCATCCGGGACTCTGAACAACATTCGGTAACCACATACAAGCTTCCTTTATAACCCTAGCGTCATCGAACCTTAAGTGTGTAGACCCTACGGGTTCGGGAGACATGCGGACATGACCGAGACGTTCTCCGGTCAATAACCAACAGCGGGATCTGGATACCCATGATGGCTCCCACATGTTCCACGATGATCTCATCGGATGAACCACGATGTCAAGGACTTAATCAATCCCGTATTCAATTCCCTTTGTCTATCGGTATGTTACTTGCCCGAGATTCGATCGTCGGTATACCGATACCTTGTTCAATCTCGTTACCGGCAAGTCACTTTACTCGTTCCGTAACACATCATCCCGTGATCAACTCCTTGGTCACATTGCGCATATGATGATGTCCTACCGAGTGGGCCCAGAGATACCTCTCCGTTTACACGGAGTGACAAATCCCAGTCTCGATCCGCATAAAACAATAGATACTTTCGGAGATACATGTAGTGCACCTTTATAGTCACCCAGTTATGTTGTGACGTTTGATACACCCAAAGCACTCCTACGGTATCCAGGAGTTACATGATCTCATGGTCAAAGGAAGAGATACTTGACATTGGCAAAGCTCTAGCGAATGAACTACACGATCTTTTGTGCTAGTCTTAGGATTGGGTCTTGTCCATCACATCATTCTCCTAATGATGTGATCCCGTTATCAACGACATCCAATGTCCATAGCCAGGAAAACCATGACTATCTGTTGATCACAACGAGCTAGTCAACTAGAGGCTCACTAGGGACATATTGTGGTCTATGTATTCACACGTGTATTACGATTTCTGGATAATACAGTTATAGCATGAATAAAAGACAATTATCATGAACAAGGAAATATAATAATAACACTTTTATTATTGCCTCTAGGGCATATTTCCAACAGGGTGCGCCATAGAGAGGGCCGGCCCTCCCCTCCTCCACTCCTTTATATACGGGGGCAGGGGGCACCCCATAGACACAAGATGATCCACGTGATCATATTCTTAGCCGTGTGCGGTGCCCCCTTCCACCATAATCCTCGATAATATTGTAGCGGTGCTTAGGCGAAGCCCTGCGATGGTAGAACATCAAGATCGTCACCACGCCGTCGTGCTGATGAAATTCTTCCCCAACACTTTGCTGGATCGGAGTCCGGGGATCGTCATCGAGCTGAACGTGTGCTAAAACTCGGAGGTGCTGTAGTTTCGGTGCTTGATCGGTCAGGCCGTGAAGACATACGACTACATCAACCGCGTTGTGCTAATGCTTCCGCTGTCGGTCTACAAGGGTACGTAGATCACACTCTCCCCTCTCGTTGCTATGCATCACCATGATCTTGCGTGTGCGTAGGAAATTTTTCAAATTACTACGTTCCCCAACAGTGGCATCCGAGCCTAGGTTTTATGTGTTGATGTTATATGCACGAGTAGAACACAAGTGAGTTGTGGGCGATATAAGTCATACTGCTTACCAGCATGTCATACTTTGGTTCGGCGGTATTGTTGGACAAAGCGGCCCAGACCGACATTACACGTACGCTTACGCGAGACCGGTTCTCCCGACGTGCTTTGCACAAAGGTGGCTAGTGGGTGACAGTTTCTCCAACTTTAGTTGAACCGAGTGTGCCTACGCCCGGTCCTTGCGAAGGTTAAAACAACACCAACTTGACAAACTATCGTTGTGGTTTTGATGCGTAGGTAAGATTGGTTCTTGCTTAAGCCCGTAGCAGCCACGTAAAACTTGCAACAACAAAGTAGAGGACGTCTAACTTATTTTTGCAGGGCATGTTGTGATGTGATATGGTCAAGACATGATGCTGAATTTTATTGTATGAGATGATCATGTTTTGTAACCGAGTTATCGGCAACTGGCAGGAGCCATATGGTTGTCGCTTTATTGTATGCAATGCAATCGCGCTGTAATGCTTTACTTTATCATTAAGCGGTAGCGATAGTCGTGGAAGCATAAATTGGCGAGACGACAACGATGCTACGATGGAGATCAAGGTGTCGCGCCGGTGACGATGGTGATCATGACGGTGCTTCGGAGATGGAGATCACAGGCACAAGATGATGATGGCCATATCATATCACTTATATTGATTGCATGTGATGTTTATCTTTTATGCATCTTATCTTGCTTTGATTGACGGTAGCATTATAAGATGATCTCTCACTAAATTATCAGGAAGTGTTCTCCCTGAGTATGCACCGTTGCGAAAGTTCTTCGTGCTGAGACACCACGTGATGATCGGGTGTGATAGGCTCTACGTTCAAATACAATGGGTGCAAAACAGTTGCACACGCGGAATACTCAGGTTATACTTGACGAGCCAAGCATATACAGATATGACCTCGGAACACGGAGACGGAAAGGTCGAGCGTGAATCATATAGTAGATATGATCAACATAGTGATGTTCACCAATGAAACTACTCCATCTCACGTGATGATCGGACATGGTTTAGTTGATTTGGATCACGTGATCACTTAGAGGATTAGAGGGATGTCTATCTAAGTGGGAGTTCTTAAGTAATATGATTAAATTGAACTTAAATTTATCATGAACTTAGTCCTGGTAGTATTTTGCAAATTATGTTGTAGATCAATAGCTCGCGTTGTTGCTTCCCTGTGTTTATTTTGATATGTTCCTAGAGAAAATTATGTTGAAAGATGTTAGTAGCAATGATGCGGATTGAATCCTGATCTGAGGTTTATCCTCATTGCTGCACAGAAGAATTATGTCCTTGATGCACCGCTAGGTGACAGACCTATTGCAGGAGCAGATGCAGACGTTATGAACGTTTGGCTAGCTCAATATGATGACTACTTAATAGTTTAGTGCAGCATGCTTAACGGCTTAGTATCGGGACTTCAAAAGACGTTTTGAACGTCATGGACCATATGAGATGTTCCAGGAGTTGAAGTTAATATTTCAAGCAAATACCCAAGTTGAGAGATATGAAGTCTCCAACAAGTTCTATAGCCAAAAGATGGAGGAGAATCGCTCAACTAGTGAGCATGTGCTCAGATTGTGTGGGTACTACAATCGCTTGAATCAAGTGGGAGTTAATCTTCCAGATAAGATAGTATTGACAGAATTCTCTAGTCACCATCACCAAGTTAGTAGAACTTCGTGATGAACTATAGTATGCAAGGGATGACAAAAACGACTCCCGAGCTTTTCATGATGATGAAATCGATGAAGGTAGAAATCAAGAAAGAGCATCAAGTGTTGATGGTAGACAAGACCACTAGTTTCAATAAAAGGGCAAAGGGAAGAAGGGGAACTTCAAGAAGAACGGCAAGCAAGTTGCTGCTCAAGTGAAGAAGCCCAAGTCTGGTCCTAAGCCTGAGACTAAGTGCTTCTACTGCAAAGGGACTGGTCACTGGAAGCGGAACTGCCCCAAGTATTTGGCGGATAAGAAGGATGGCAAAGTGAACAAAGGTATATTTAATATACAGATTATTAATGTGTATTTTACTAGTGTTCATAGCAACCCCTCGGTATTTGATACTGGTTCAGTTGCTAAGAGTAGTAACTCGAAACGGGAGTTGCAGAATGAACAGAAACTAGTTAAGGGTGAAGTGACGATGTGTGTTGGAAGTAGTTCCAAGATTGATATGATCATCATCGCACACTCCCTATACTTTCGGGATTAGTGTTGAACCTAAATAAGTGTTATTTGGTGTTTGCGTTGAGCATGAATATGATTTGATCATATTTATTGCAATACGGTTATTCATTTAAGTTAGAGAATAATTGTTGTTCTTTTTACATGAATAAAACCTTATATGGTTACACACCCAATGAAAATGGTTCATTGGATCTCGATTGTAGTGATACACATATTCATAATATTAAAGACAAAAGATGCAAAGTTAATAATGATAGTGCAACTTATTTGTGGCACTGCCATTTAGGTCATATTGGTGTAAAGCGCATGAAGAAACTCCATGCTGATGGGATTTTGGAATCACTTGATTATGAATCACTTGATGCTTGTGAACCATGCCTTATGGGCAAGATGACTAAGACTCCGTTCTATGGAACAATGGAGCGAGCAACTGACTTATTGGAAATAATACACACTGATGTATGTGATCCGATGAGTGTTGAGGCTCGTGGCGGGTATCGTTATTTTCTGACCTTCACAGATGATTTGAGCAGATATGAGTATATCTACTTGATGAAACACAAGTTTAAAACATTTGAAAAGTTCAACGAATTTCAGAGTGAAGTGGAGAATCATCGTAATAAAAATAAAAGTTTATACGATATGATCGCAGAAGATGAATATTTAAGTTACGAGTTTGGTCTTCAATTAAAACAATGTGGAATAGTTTCACAAATTCATGCCACCTGGAACACCACAGCATAATGGTGTGTCCAAACGTCATAACCGTACTTTATTGAATATAGTGCAATCTATGATGTTTCTTACCGATTTACCACTAAAGTTTTGGGGTTATGCATTAGAGACAGCTGCATTCACGTTAAAAAAAGGGGCACCATCTAAATCCGTTGAGACGACACCGTATGAACTGTGGTTTGGCAAGAAACCAAAATTGTCGGTTGCGATGCTTATATGAAAAAGTTTCATCCTGATAAGCTCAAACCCAAATCGGAGAAGTGCGTCTTCATAGGATACCTAAAAGAAAATGTTGGGTACACCTTCTATCACAGATCCGAAGGCAAGATATTTGTTGCTGAGAATGGATCCTTTCCAGAGAAGGAGTTTCTCTCGAAAGAAGTGAGTGAGAGGAAAGTAGAACTTAATGAAGTAACTGTATCTGCTCCCTTATTGGAAAGTAGTTCATCACAGAAATCTGTTCCTGTGACTACTACACCAATTAGTGAGGAAGCTAATGATGATGATCATGTAACTTCAGATCAAGTTACTACCAAAACTCGTAGGTAAACCAGAGTGAGATCCGCACCAGAGTGGTACGGTAATCCTATTCTGGAGGTTATGTTACTTGACCATGACGAACCTACAAACTATGAGGAAGCGATGATGAGCCCAGATTCCGATAAATGGCTTAAGGCCATGAAATCTGAGATAGGATCCATGTATGAGAACAAAGTGTGGACTTTGGTGGACTTGCCCGAGGATCGGCAAGCCATTGATAATAAATGGATCTTCAAGAGGAAGACGGACACGGATAGTAGTGTTACTATCTACAAAGCTAGAATTGTCGCAAAAGGTTTTCGACAAGTTCAAGGTGTTGAATACGATGAGAGCTTCTCACTCGTATCTATGCTTGAGTCTGTCTGAATCATGTTAGTAATTGCCGCATTTCATGAAATCTGGCAAATGGATAAACAAAACTGATTTCCTTAATGGATGTATTAAAGAAGAGTTGTATATGATGCAACTAGAAGGTTTTGTCAATCCGAAAGGTGCTAACAAAATGTGCAAGCTCCAGCGATCCATCTGTGGACTGGTGCAAGCATCTCGGAGTTGGAATATACGCTTTGATGAGTTGATCAAAGCATATAGTTTTATACAGACTTGCGGTGAAGCCTGTATTTACAAGAAAGTGAGTGGGAGCACTACTGCATTTCTGATAAGTATATGTGAATGACATATTGTTGATCAGAAATAATGTAGAATTATTCTGTAAAGCATAAATGAGTGTTTGAAAGGAGTTTTTCAAAGAAAGACTTCGGTGAAGCTGCTTAAAACATATTGAGCTTCAAAATCTATAGAGATAGATCAAGACGCTTGATAAGTTTTTTCAATGAGTACATACCTTGACAAGATTTTGAAGTAGTTCAAAATGGAGCAGTCAAAGAAAGAGTTCTTGCCTGTCTTACAAGGTGTGAAGTTGAGTAAGACTCAAAGTCCGACCACGGCAGAAGATAGAAAGAGAATGAAAGTCATTCCCTATGCCTTGGCCATAGGTTCTATAAAGTATGTCATGATGTGTACCAAATCTATTGTATACCCTGCACTGATTTGGCAAGGGAGTACAATAGTGATCTAGGAGTAGATCACTGGACAGCGGTCAGAATTATCCTTAATGAAATAAGGATATGTTTCTCGATTATGGACGTGACAAAAAGGTTCGTCATAAAGGGTTACGTCGATGCAAGTTTTTGACACTGATCCAGATGATTCTAAGTCTCAATCTGGATACATATTGAAAGTGGGAGCACTTAGTTAGAGTAGCTCCGTGCAGAGCGTTGTAGACATAGAATTTTGCAAAATACATACGGATCTGAATTTGGCAGGCCCGTTGACTAAATTTTTCTCACAAGCAAAACATGATCACTCTTTGGGTGTTAATCACATAGCGATGTGAACTAGATTATTGAATCTAGTAAACCCTTTGGGCGTTAGTCACATGGAGATGTGAACCAATCACATAAAGATTTGAACTATTGGTGTTAATCACATAGCGATGTGAACTAGATTATTGACTCTAGTGCAAGTGGGAGACTGAAGGAAATATGCCCTAGAGGCAATAATAAAGTTATTATTTATTTCCTTATATCATGATAAAAGTTTATTATTCATGCTAGAATTGTATTAACCGGAAACATAATACATGTGTGAATACATAGACAAACAGATTGTCACTAGTATGCCTCTACTTGACTAGCTCGTTAATCAAAGATGATTATGTTTCCTGACCATGGACAAAGAGTTGTTATTTGATTAACGAGATCACATCATTAGTTGAATGATCTGATTGACATGACCCATTCCATTAGCTTAGCACCCGATCGTTTAGTATGTTGCTATTGCTTTCTTCATGACTTATACATGTTCCTATGACTATGAGATTATGTAACTCCCGTGTGCCGGAGGAACACTTTATGTGCTACCAAACGTCACAACGTAACTGGGTGATTATAAAGGTGCTCTACAGGTGTCTCCAAAGGTACATGTTGGGTTGACGTATTTCGAGATTAGGATTTTTCACTCCGATCATCGGAGAGGTATCTCTGGGCCCTCTCGGTAATACACATCACTTAAGCCTTGCAAGCATTGCAACTAATGAGTTAGTTGCGGGATGATGTATTACGGAACGAGTAAAGAGACTTGCCGGTAACGAGATTGAACTAGGTATTGGATACCGACGATCGAATCTCGGGCAAGTAACATACCGATGACAAAGGGAACAAAGTATGTTGTTATGCGGTCTGACCAATAAAGATCTTCGTAGAATATGTGGAAGCCAATATGAGCATCCAGGTTCCGCTATTGGTTATTGACCAGAGACGTGTCTCGGTCATGTCTACATTGTTCTCGAACCCGTAGGGTCCGCACGCTTAAGGTTTCGATGACAGTTATATTATGAGTTTATGAGTTTTGATGTACCGAAGGAGTTCGGAGTCCCGGATGAGATCGGGGACATGACGAGGAGCCTCGAAATGGTCGAGACATAAAAATCGATATATTGGACGACTATATTCGGACATCGGAAAGGTTCCGAGTGATTCAAGTATTTTTCGGAGTACCGGAGAGTTACGGGAATTCGCCGGGGAGTATATGGGCCTTATTGGGCTTTAGGGGAAAGAGATAGGAGAGGTTGGGCGCCCCCCAAGGCCTAGTCCGAATTGGACTAGGGGGAAGGGCTGCGCCCCCTCCTTCCTTCTCTTCTCTTTTCCTTTGCCTTGACTCCTACTCCTACTACATGGAAGGACTCCTATTTGGACTAGGAAAGGGGGAATCCTACTCCCGGTGGGAGTAGGACTCCCCTAGGGCGCGCCATAGAGAGGGCCGGCCCTCCCCTCCTCCACTCCTTTATATACGGGGGCAGGGGGCACCCCATAGACACAAGTTGATCCACGTGATCATATTCTTAGCCGTGTGCGGTGCCCCCTTCCACCATAATCCTCGATAATATTGTAGCGGTGCTTAGGCGAAGCCCTGCGATGGTAGAACATCAAGATCGTCACCACGCCGTCGTGCTGACGAAACTCTTCCCCGACACTTTGCTGGATCGGAGTCCGGGGATCGTCATCGAGCTGAACGTGTGCTAAAACTCGGAGGTGTCGTAATTTCGGTGCTTGATCGGTCGGGCCGTGAAGACATACGACTACATCAACCGCGTTGCGCTAACGCTTCCGTTGTCGGTCTACAAGGGTACGTAGATCACACTCTCCCCTCTCGTTGCTATGCATCACCATGATCTTGCGTGTGCGTAGGAAATTTTTGAAATTACTACGTTCCCCAACATAGATCGCATCCCCTCTTTGTAAAACCCTAGGCCCTCAACGTGCATGTAATGTGGAGGCTACGGGGCTCTCATGCCCACCTATTCTCATGGACTAGACTCTCAGTAGCACTTCATACACTCCATCGTAGTCCCTCTCACAAGGTATACCCACCATGAATAACAATAGAAAGCAGTGGAAGGAACGATATAGTCGACTAGAGGGGGGGGGGGCGAATAGGCGACTAACAATTTTTAGCTTCTTTTAACAAATTAGGCTTAACCGCAAAACATGTCGTCTAAATACAACTAGGTGGACAACCTATATGACAAGCACAACAAAAACAACAACACAACCAAGCACAAGATAGAACATGATATAAGCTTGCACAGAGTAAAGGTTAGAAGTAACCAAAAGTGGAATCGGTGGAGATAAGGATGTGTTCCCGAAGTTCCTTCCCTTTAAGGGGAGGTATGTATCCATTAGAGCGGTGTGGAGGCACAATGCTCTCCAAGAAGCCACTAGGCCACTGTATTCTCCTCACGCCATCGCACAATGAAAGATGTCGTGATTCCACAAGTGGTGCACTTGAAGGCGGCAACAGAACCTTTACAAACAAGGTTGGGACTCTCTCCACAACATAATTAGAGGCTCCCAACATCACCATACAACTTAAATGGCAATAAAACGTGGTTCCGAGGTGGCCACTTCTGTCTAGGGTGCCCAAACACCCAAGAGTAACAAGATCCGCAAGAGATTAGCGGGGGAAACAAAATTCTCTTGATGGAAGTGTAGATCGAGGCCTTCTCGTCCAAATCCTAGAGCATCAACAAGTTTTGATGTCTAGGGAGGGAGATCAGGCGAATTGAACTTTAGGGCAACAGTCGAGCAATGGAGAAGAGGTAGGTCTTCCTGGGGAAGAGGACCCCTTTTATATAGCATGGATCCAAATCAGCCCATACAGAATAGCGCATAAACTAGGTTTTAAGCTTCTATCACTCTCGCAACTCATCATTTACTTATGAAATCCCGCAATGCCTTCCTCTAGGCCCAAGCATGGTAATGTGTCATATAGTCGAGAGTCACACGGCACCGCTAGACGAAGAACAACATAAGATATCATCATAACATTGAGCGAAAACCAACTTCACATGATTACTTATAACAAGACTTCTCCCGTGTCCTAAAAAACAAACGAAACTACTCACAAGTCATATTCATGTTCATGATCATAGGAGATAAAATATATCATTAACAATCTGAACATATGATCCTCCATCAAATAAACCAACTAGTATCAACTACAAAATGTAATCAACACTACTAGCAACCCACGGGTACCAAATATAATATTTTGGGACAAAGATTGAATAGAATAGATGAATTAGGGTTTGGAGATGATATGGTGCTGGTAAAGATGTTGACGGAGATGAGTCCTCCCATGATGAGAGAAACATTGGTGATGACAATGGCTTCGATTTCCCCCTTTCGATGGGAAGTATCCCTGGCGAAATCGCTCTACCGGAGAGCAAAAGTGCTCCTGCCCAGCTTCTGCCTTGAGACAACAGCACTTCATCCCGAAAGTCTTCTTTTGTTTTTTTTCTATGGCAAATGGCTTCATACAGGAGAAGGTGGGCCTTGGAGGCCTGCTGGTAGTCAATCTTTTCTGCATTTTTCCATTTTCTTTGTTTTATTTTGTTCTTTCCTTTTTTCATTCTTTTTTGCATTTTATTTCTTCGTTTTTATTTTGTTTCGTTTACGGTTTTCTTTGTTTATTTTATTCCAGCATACATTTTCCTGATATGTGATAAATATTTTCTCTATACACATTTAACATTTTTATTTTCTAGATAGATTGATTTTTTACTATATTTATATTGAATACTTGGATTTTGTTTCTTCATTTTTTAATATTTTTTTTGCATTTCTTTCGTTGTTTTTACATTCTTTTTTTATTTTGTTGTATTTTCGGGTTTTCTTTGTTCTTTTGGTTATTATTCTTTATTTTTTTGTATATGTCAACAACATTTTTCTAATACTTGTCTAACATTTTCCCAATACAAATTATATGTTTTTGTAATCCATGGTCAACATTTTTTCTATACATAGTTTTACCATTTTTCAAATACAAGATTAACATTTTTTAATATAAGGTCATAATTTTTTCTATACATTTTCAACATTTTTTAATGCTTGATTATCAGTTTCTAATGATATTATTTTTTTAATACATAGTCAAGATTTTCTCACAGAAATTAACATTTTCCAAACGCTTGATTAAAATTTTCAAACACTTGTTCAATTTTTTTTAAAATTCTTGATTAACATTTTTATATGCATGATCAAAATTTTTCATTATTTTTAATACACAGTCAACATTTTTCTATACACATTTAGCATTTTTCAAATGCTTGATTAACATTTTTTCAAATGCTTGTTCAACATTTTTTCAACGCTTGACTAAATTTTTTATATAAAATAACCAACATATTTCTTTATTATTCTAATACATGTTCAATTTTTCTATACACATTTAACATAACACAAATGCTTGATTAATATTTTTCAAATACTTGTTTAACTTTTTTTTTTCAAAATGATTGATTTACAGTTTTTATATACATGATGAAAACAATTTGTCATTTTTTAATATATGATTGAAATTTTCTCTATACACATTTAACATTTTTTTTCAAATGTTTGATTAACATTTTTCAAATACTTGTTCAACATTATTTCAAATGCTTGATAACATTTTTTAAATACGTGATCAAATTGTTTCATGCAAATTTTAGTTTTTTGCATATATTTTTTATATACGTGATAAACATTTTCTCTAGATACATTTAACATTTTTCAAATGCCCTGATTTTGTAATTTTTTTATTTTGAATATTTGGAAGCGCAAACAAAAGAAAAAAATAAAGCAAAAAAGAGACATATTAGCGCGCCTGGGCCAGCCCAACTCGCGAACCTTCAACAAGACTTCCGCTTGAAGGGTAACCGGTCTGCAGGGAGTGTGAGGTGCTAGGGTTGCGAGACTGCGAGGGGTGAGTGGTTCCGTATCGTCCGTCTAGTTTTGCGGTCTCACCTCATTCCGCATCTGGTCCAAATATTCGGATGACTGTTCCATATGTCACGCGAGAACGAGGCCTGTGAACAGGTCGGACCCATGCCATTCCAGTGTTTGACTGCAAACGTCTTAGTGCATTTAAAACAAATAAAGTAGGGAGAAAAATAGCGCATGCGACATTCGAACATCAGTTTTCGTACTTCCTTCCAAGCGCTGGTAGGCACTAAGATAGAATGGAGTTCACGTTAGTTTAGAAGGGCAGAAACTATTTGAAGGAAATACGTCGGGTTTCCACTTACTTTCCCTTTTTTTTTAGTTTTTTCTCTTGTTTTCCACTAGTTTTTCTTTGTTTCTTTCTCTATTTTTACTGGTTTTTTCTTTGATCTTCTTTGGTTTTATTTGTTTTTCCTTCATTTTTCTTGAGTTTTCTTTCTTTCTTTCTTGTTTTCATATATTTTTCCTTTTCCTTTTCTCCATTATTTCACTCTTTTCCAATACACATTATTGTTATATATCTAATACATTTTTCTAATACATGTTTCATATTTTTTAAATACAAGTTTATTTTTTAATACATGGTCAACATTTCTTGTATACACATTTCTAAACATTTTTAAATACCATATTCACATTTTCTGAATACATGGTCAACATTTTTTCTATACATATTTAACATTTTGTTTTTCAAATGCTTAATTAAGATTTTTCAAATACAAGTTTAAATTTTTTAATACATGTTCAATATTTTTTCTATACACATTTAACATTTTTGAAATACAAGTTTAACATTTTTTGAATAGAAGGTCAACATGTTTTCTATGCACATTTTGCATTTTTAAATTACAAGTTTAATTTTTTTGAATACATGGTCAATATTTTTTCTATACACATTTAGCATTTTCAAATACAAATTCAATATTTTTTAAATACATGGTCAACAGTTTTTTTATACACATTTAGCATTTTCAAATACTAATTCAACATCTTTTGAATACATAGTCAACATTTTTTGTGTACATATTTAACATTTCCGGGTGCTTGATTAACATTTTTAAATACTTTTGCTACATTAGTTTTTTAAATTCTTGATTAACACTTTTATATACACGATAAAAAAATTCATCATTGTTAGTACTTGATCAACAATTTTTCTGTATATGTTCAACATTTTTCGAATGCTTGATTAACATTTTTCAAATACTCAATATTTTTCCTAATGCCTGATTAACATTTTTAAGAATACTTGTTCAACATTTTCTGAATGCGGATTAATATTTTTCAAATACTTGTTCAACATTTCCAAAATTTTGTTCAACATTTTTTCAAATGTTTTTAGTAGATTGTGTTTTGTAATATATATCTAGAATACTTTAAAGTATAAAAAAAGTACAAAACATAGCAAAAAACGAAAACTGAAAATGTAGAAAAAACAATAAAAGGACTCTGTGGGATCCGCGCTGGTGGGCTGCCCATCTCGCTAGCCCTTTCAGCGAGTCAGAACGGGCCAATCGAACAGCCCATGCGGCACCATCCTTCGTTCCCGTACCGGCCCATGCATCAGCCTCACCAATCCCCCCGTCCTCTGCTCTCAGCCGCGCCGGAGAAGAGACCGAGAGTGCCGCCGCGATGAGTCACCGCAGGCGACCTCACGCCCCCGGCCCGCCGCCTCCCCCGGAAGAGGGAGGAGGAGATTCCTCTCCGCAGTCGCCGCGGATCCGGCCGTGGCCGGAGCGGCGGGTGCTGGCGCTCGCGCTGGCGTTCCGCGCGGTGAACGCGCTGCTGGTGCGCACCTACTTCAACCCCGACGAGCACTGGCAGTGCCTCGAGGTCGCCCACCGCGTCGCCTTCGGGTAAGCTCGCCGCCGGCTCATGCCCCCCATCCCGCGGGTGCTAGCCACGCTAGCCGGATCGGGATCGGACGACCCTGTCCCCATCCAACAGCGCGAGACAGTCCCGTTCCGCTATGGGATGCCCCGTCCTCTCGGCTCTCGTTCATCCTGCAGTTTCGATGCTAGATTGCTGCCGCGTTGGATGATTTTGGCTGCTGCTCTTGCAGGTACGGCCACCTCACCTGGGAGTGGAAGCGGGGCCTTCGAGGTTACCTCCACCCGCTCATCTTCGCCGCCCTTTACAAGTTTCTGGCGTTTCTCCACCTCGATACCCCGTGGTTCATGGTAATTACCCCGGCATTTTTGAAATGAAACCGATAGAGTGTCTGTGCTAGATATATTTTTGAGCAAATATCACTTGGAGGGGAGAAATGTGATTTTTAGTCACAAGTCATGGGGAGCTTGAACTGTCAGTGAACATAGGTTCTGCTATTCTAGCGGTAGAATGAGAGCCATGTCCAGGAATACGAGACCTCAGTTTGAATAGGCTATGTTCGGTAAGAGGGTAATTACATTCCTTATTCATTTTGTTTTCTGTTGCTAATGTCGCCCAGAACATCCAGAATGTGTATTCTGTTTCTGTTGATTATAGGCAATTGGGTAGCGGATTTAATATGGCTAGTAAACCTCTGCCCAGATACCCCTTCCCCACCCTCTCCATCGTAACTTAGCAGGTTTACCATTTTCCACATATAGGGAGCATGTTCTTATCCATTTAATCGCTTCTTTTGTAGGTGATGGCTCCACGGCTTCTACAGTCAGTATTTGCAGCGTTTGGAGATCTATACTTGTATAAACTCTCCAAACTTATTTTCAACGAGGATGTTGCCCAGTGGACAGTATCCTTAAACTCATCTGTGTCGATATAATTTTACTTTCACGAGTAACTATTGCAGTTACCTGCTGGATGGCGACCTTAACAAATCATTTACAGTTATTTTCACAGTTGGTGAACTGGTTCATGTTTTTCTGCATTACACGGACTCTATCAAACAGCTTGGAGACAGTTTTGACTGTGGCTGGACTCTATTATTGGTTTATTGCAATCGAGTCTTCCAAGGGAATTTCAGTTATTTCAAAGCAGAAGGCCGCCAGCTACCAAAGTGCTCATTCAAGAAAAGTGGCACTACTCATAGCAGCCTTGGCCTGCGCCATTCGGCCAACAAGTGCCATAACATGGTTGTATGTTGGTCTTTTGGACTTCATTTATATAAAATCGAAATGCCGATTTTTGTTTCTTGAGGTCATTCCCATAGGGTAAGAAGTCATCATTAAACTCATGTCATACTTGGTAGACTCTTTTATTATGCCTTTCCTGTATCGTTTCTTGGTCTGTTTCACTGGATTTGGGTGGGTGGGGAGGTGCAATTTTCGTAGGGTAGCAGCAAGACAGATTGCTTATAGTCAGAGTTGTAAGATGAAGTGGTAAAAATTTAGAATGTTATATTGTCATTAGTTATCTTTATTGGCAACAGTCACATCTTTCTTCTTTTGGTTCCTTTTTTTTCCTGTCACAACTGACAAAACTTCCATGCGGAATTTCTTGTTGTTTCATATTTATGCAGGGCCATTGTCCTTGCAGCAACAACATTCCTTGATTGGTGGATGTATGGTTCCCGGGTCATAGTGCCACTTAATTTTTTGAAATTCAACCTATTTTCTTCAGGAGGAGATTACTATGGAACACACGTCTTCCACTGGTATTTCACCCAAGGTTTTCCATCTATGATTTGGACGTTCTTACCACTTTCAGTTTTTGGGGTCATAAAGTCTCGAGAATGGAGGCTTTCAGGTCTAATTGCCTGGGTATTAGGGGTTTATAGCATACTTGGACACAAAGAGTTCAGGTATTCGCCTCTTCTCATTAGTGTATACCGTTCTTGGAATCAACTAATATCTTCTTTATTCACACTCATATAATAGATTGGATACCACAGGTTTGTTCTTCCAGTGCTACCTTTAGCGTTGATGTTCTCGGGTTACTTCTTAGCTGCAATTTCGCAATTCAAGGGTAAAAATCTGCATGGGAAAAGACACTTTTCAAGGCTGCAACTTTCTGTTATTCTTCTCATCATAACCAATGTTCCAATGGCCTTATATATGTCCCTGTTCCATCAAGTAAGCCCTTCTCTTTGTGTGTATGTTTTAACATTGCCTTGTTTTTGATGTTTATCGTATTACTTTGTACGGAAAACTTGTTCTATGAAATACTTTGTTTTGCTGTTACCTCTGATTAGTTTTCCTTTCCAAGATCTTTTTTCACCTGTTGATATGTTCTTATATAGCTATCTGCAATTTTTGTTGTGGCAGAGAGGAACTGAAGATGTCATGTTTTATCTATCAAAAGAAGCCCATAATGGAAGAGTTAAGGGTGTCCTCTTTCTCATGCCTTGCCATTCGACGCCTTATTACTCTACCTTACATAGCAGCCTACCTATGCGCTTTTTGGACTGTACTCCCAGGTGGTTGTCTTTTTACTCTTTCTAGTCAAGTAGATTTGATATTTGATGTTACTATGTTGTGCCAAAGGACATAGTCAATGACCCCTGACTTAATTTTTCATGTTCTCAGTGATAATAAAGGGACCCTGGATGAATCAGACCGTTTCCTCATGAACCCACTTGATTTTGTGGGTGAGGTTTTTGGAAATCTATCTTCCTTCAGTCACATTGTGTTATTTGAATCTGAAGAAAGACATGTTATTCAGTTGCTTCTGCGCGATTCCTTTCAAGAGGTAGTATGCCATTTCACCTTAGTAACAATGTCCTTTTCTTTTTGAGAAGCAAATGCTCATTTTTGTTTACGCATTAGCAGTCAAATTACACTCATAGCAAGCACAACTTGAAAGGAAGGCAGGCAAAGAACCGTACCATATACTTGCTTCAACAAATATGATATTGACTACCCTTTTCTTCTACAAGGGCTACAATCTAGCTGGCACAGTTAAAAAAAGAAAACTATTGTCAAAGAGAGGTCATACTTGAATGTTTGTCCTTTTCTTGTGAGGTTCAGGTGGATTTGAATAGCACACACCTATAGTCCTATTCCTAAGAACATTATTTTCTAGCTTCCTAGAAAGTATTTCTTATGAAATGGTGATAATAAGCATAAAAGTATGTAACCTGAGTTTCCAATTGCTTCTACGTTGTGAGCATTGTCTTCGCCAAAGAGAACAGTCTTAGTTTCCAAAATTCTTAACAGTAAGTACCATTAGGATATCATTTGTTGTAATTCTCATAGTTAATTGTTTATCACAATTATTGTTACATCTCTTTCAGTGAAATGGATGAGCCGTACTACATTGCACGATCAGTTTCAGTTTTATACTAAATGCCATTTTTTCCCTTTCTTATCTCGTTGATAAGGACTCATTAACATGTGTCATGGTTGACAGGTTAGGAGGTTTTTCCATTCCCACTTCAAGATTGACAGAGACCTTCAGTCGTCTGTTGTTGTATATACGCGGAGGGATGTGCTATGATTGCTTTTGCCGAGAAAAGCTTGTTACCCCATCTAACAACCTCTGATTGTGTTTCACAGTGTTTTAGTTTGTTATTTCTGAAATTATCTGTAACACTATTGGATACTAGAACTTGGCAATTTCTTATGGTTTTTTACCCCTCCGACATGTTGTGCCGATCCTTTTTGTATGGGTCAGATTTTGTATAACAACATGGAACATGCATAAGAAAGTCTCCATATCCATGATGCACTTCTAAGATGAAAAGCTAGAAATGGCAGTATTTCCTTGAAGCAATGACTGATAACAAGAGTGAGGTGCGTGGCTTGTTCATCACTTATTTTTTATTACCACAAAGTGATAATTACCCAATTAACAAAATATATCCGAAAAAT
>NC_041390.1:15553773-15576568 GCF_002162155.2 Triticum dicoccoides
TTTTTTTGTTTCTAGCCTTTTGTTGGCAGCATAAGTGCACAAGGCACACAATCTTATCCATTTATGCTCTGATTTATTGGTTTCTGCAGACACATTTTTGTTATTTATCTGAAAGGTTTAATACATCATCTTAATGCACAAATGGCATGCTGCTTATGCTTAGTGAAAGGGGAAAATAAAGAATACTTTTTTTTGTATAACCTTTCACCTTTTCTATTGTACTATCCACTGTTGGTGCAATAAATCTCATATGAAAAATTGTTACTTGTAGATACTCTTTTTTCGATTCAATCCTAATTTTAAGTGCCTACAAGTTCTTGCACCCTCCGTACTGCTCTGAGGTTTGATTCACATTCACTTTTGTGATTGTAAAATACTAGAATTTCTTTGATCTATTATCACCAGTTTGCATGATGTAAAGTAAAATTGGTGTTGAAGAGTAGAAGGTGTTGAAGATATATACAGGAGGTGCATATCTGAGCCTTTACAGAACTGTTCACTAGATTCCTAGAGGAAGATGATAGCTCAAAAAACATTACATAATATATCAACTCTGCTTTTTTAAACATACTGGAATACTTCAAATCATGGTACATAGAAATTTGCTGTTCATGTAAGGAGGTGTGTTACAATTAAAAACAAAATATATCAACTCTGCTTTTTTAGACATACTGGAATACTTCAAATCATGGTACATAGAAGTTTGCTGTTCATGCCAGGAGGTTTGTTACAATTAAAAACAAAATGACACATTTTTGCATGACATTTAAGGCATGAAATATTAAATTCAATCTCTGCTACAATCTATGATTTCATAAGCAATTTATTATCATCTACCACTTTCCAGATCTAGCGCCATCAAACTATAAACATCACTCTTCTCTGTTAGTTGACGCTCTTGCAAGTATTCAGGGTCAAGATAACCTATAGTTCCCTGTACCATTGTCATAAACTGTATTTCATCCGTAGGAAGCATTCTTGATGCTCCAAAATCAGTCACTTTTGCTGCGCAGTTGGCGCCTAGGAGAATGTTTGGAGATTTTACATCTCCATGAACTATGGGAGGGGATGCTGATGAGTGCAGATATGCTAATGCTTCTGCAGATTCCTGAGCTATCCTGAGACGAGTATCCAGTGAAACGGGAAATCTTCTGTTTTTACCATGCATCAGCTCGAATAGGGTGCCGTTTGGGATGCATTCATAGACCAACATTGGGACTTCCACTTCTAAGCAACATCCTAGAAGCTTTACCACATTCCTGTGGTTTATCTGTGAAAGTATAACCATCTCTTGCGCAAATTCATCTTTCTGGTCCATGTTCATAACCTTTGAGCGCTTTATGGCTACCACTCTGCCGTCTTTGAGAATTCCCTTGTAAACAGTTCCATGGCCACCTCTTCCTAATTCTCTGCTTGAGTCGAAATTGTTTGTTGCGTTCTCTAGTTCTTCCCTTGTGAATATTCTCACTGTATCAACTTGCTTTGACCTGATTTGGTCATATAATAGCAGGCCACCATTTTGTTGGAAGAAAAGCTGCTTTTCTTTCACCAGCTTTCTCTTCTGACATTCAATCAGGAGTGCAAAAATGCAGATAAGGAGAAGTACTGCACATGCTGAAATACCTGCCAAGAATAACATTCTTTCAGTTTTGGTTCTTGAACACGCAGGTGAGTTGTGTATCTTTGTATTAAAGAAGAAAGGAAGGGGGTAGAAAGCCCCGAGCACACTGGAAGCATAATTGTTTAATTAGCCTGGAGGACAATTTTCTTTCAGTTACTAGAACAAGATTTAGTTTGAGGCACATGCTCAGACGTAAAATGGGAAATTCTACTGCTTTCTTTAGAACATAAGGACGGGTTACTAAATAGTTTTATCATTTAGTACATTTGAGAGCATAAATAGGTATGCGTTTGTTCCTTATGCGATGATAAAAGTGGGCATACGATCTGCATGTAAGTTAATGTAGCATATGCAGCTATTATTTACTACCTCCATCCCAAAATAAGTGTCTCAACTCTAGTACAACTTTGTACTAAAGTTAGTACAAAGTTGGGACACTTATTTTGGGACGGAGGGAGTATATGGCAACCTTCAGCCTTTTGTGTTTTTAGTGGTTTTCTGCTGTCGTTATCAGGAAAATGGCGTTCAGAAAAAAATCATGGAAAAATATGATTATCTACGAGCTGTGCAAAAGTAAGAAAAAATTGAGATATGGAACAAATTGCTGTACAGTACAAGTTATGAAACTTGTTGTGCATAAATGCATCACGATTTTTGCAAAGTTAAAAACATTGGGTTCATATGTACCATGTTCTAAAAATTGTCTCTAGTCATTACTACAACTAATACAATGCATGCATGTGTAAGTGTCCAATTTTTTTGGAGGATGAGATTAGCTGCAAATATGTGTGTTACTCTGGCTTCTGACATGATTATCTGTGGCTTGTTGATCCAATGCAAATTTGTATACAGCTTCCATATTTACAAATAATTATTTTTGAATGAGAGGTACTATTATTGGCTAAATGATAAATTTGAGCTCGATATATTTCATTTTTTTGCTTTAATATAAATAGTTATTTTTAGTGCAAAGTTGAGTTTTTTTTTTTGCGGGGAAAATTTGAGTTCTTGTTGTGAAGTACAAGCAACCAATGACATCCAATTGTAAGAAACTCCGCATTGTTTTATGTTATGAACTTTGTGTGTGATCTATTGTCACACACGGGCACTTGGCTACTATTTAAGTATGTAATTTACCATCAGTATCTTTTAAATTATGCAGAAGATTATACTTTCTAGAATAAATGTTACTTTCACTAATGCGCTATATCAGTTTGACTTATCCATGCTATTGAGATATTTGGAACATGTACCTGCAAACATTTTTGTTAATCTAGCTCTTTCTGAAACTGCAATTGGGTCACAGGTTTTTCTCTTTGGATCTGCACTCTGAGTCGCAGGTTTGCATTTACAATCGTAGTCCCCAATTATATTACTGCAAATTCCATGGCAAGGATACTCATCTGGGAAATTGCACTCATTGATATCTGCACACATAATTCAAGAACAGAGAAATAGCTTGAGATCGATGCAGAGATAACTCGAGGTGAACCCAAAAGAAGGAAGTGAGTTACCAACCTTGGCATCCTTCTTCCAGGTATGGATTGCCTGCAAAACCATTGTTGCAGGTGCAGAGATATCCTGTAGCATTTGGTGACGTGATGCACCGGCTATTCTTGCTAATGCAGGCATACGTTGACATGTTCTTCACGGCTTCATCACAGTATTCATTTTCAGCAACCCAGTCAAGCAGAGTGGGTACTCCATCCTTGAACTTCTCTTTGAATTTATTATCCTCAAGATAAGAAGCCTCAAACCTGAACCAATCCTGTTCGGCGACAAAAGCATAGCTGCATGGGTTGAAGCCACTCACCTCAGAATTGTCGAATCTGTCATCGAATGTTATATTGGAGAAATTGAGGTTTGGCGCAATAGATGTCTGGCAACAGCCCATTCCAGAGCACTGATTCACTTCCGTCCACACTTCGCTTGTCTGCGCACATCGAGAAACACCCAGCTCCCACTCTGTGCTCGTTAAAGCCTCCCAGGAATGCAAGGGTGTTGCATCCAACCGCTGTTAATTTGTTTGCCTTGGTTGATATTGTAAAAAACTTACCTGTATTTAACCAGGCCCGCCCCCCTGTCTCGTTGAAGCACTTGGATGCAATCAAGGTGGTGACTCGGGCCTGCCCTCCTAGCAGACTGATGTCGTAGATCTTTATTCTGCTGCTTGAGTTATGCCTGTAAACACTGTTGTTCTCGCATGAAACATCGAACCCTTCGCGGAAGCAACCTTCACCGATGCCGAAGGGGTATGGGATGGTGAGGTTGCCACATGTTTCTTGGCACCCAGGCTTTGCCATCCTGGACGCTGTGCTGCTCTTGATGCTTGCTAGCATCAGGGTGGCTGCAAAGATTAGGCATGGTAGGGCTGCTGCCATCTCTTTGTGTATTTCTGCCTCCTTTTCTGCCTGTCCTATGATTCAGCTCCCTTTCTCTAACTTGGCTATGCTTATATAACGAAATGGATGTGGACTAATTGATCTTTCATGTTTTTTCCCCTATCAGAGTGTAGACTAGGTCAGAAGTGGTTTGGGGTTTGAACTAGCCTTCTTTCAGTCATAAAAATAGCTTGCTTGTCTGCTCTGCAATCCAAACATGAGACCGCTAATTAATTGGCAGTTTCTTTTATCTTTTGAGAGAGGGAGGGAGGGAGGCAGGCCACTTTTACGAACCCACCTTTTGTATTTCTTTATCAAATTATTCTAAGTTTTTTTGGTGGATGGTTCCTATTCTTATGCATGGAAATTGTTGAGCATAATTTGTTTGGTGCCAAAAATTGGCATGCCAATGTTTGGCATTCTGCCAAATATTGGGTACTGCTTGGTTGGTTACCGAGTTGTCTTGCCTATCTCACATAAAATTGCCAATAGTTGGCAAGTCCTGGTATTGCCAATATTTGGCTAGCCAAATATTGGCAGCAAACCAATCATGCTCGTTGTCTACAACTTGGAGTATTGACTTTTACACTACTTTTTAACAAAATAAAGTTTCAAACTGGTCATGATCACAGCTTGCCAGAGTGCTGAAATTAGTTTAATATTAAGGCAGAAAAGCAAGTATGTCTCTTATATGAGGCACGCATTTAGATGCTAGACACAAAGCGCCTTGCCCAGATTTAATAGAAAGCCAAAAGAAGGTTCAGGTGAAACTGGGGCATCGTTTGCATATTGACCGATATGGTGGTTATAGCAGTGCAATTTCCCCCTTCTATATCCCTTGCTTGGCGGATTGGCCTTTTCTGAAAGCAACTCCCCACCTACCGTAGAAGACCGGGCCATCAGATTTTTGCTGCGTCAACATACTCCATTTGGCTTAATCTCACCATGCTTCTTTGATGAAATGTCACATCCACACCTAGCCTTCTATGAAACGGAAGTAGCCGGTGCAGATTATAGTGGCAATTGGTAGGTCCCAGGCGACCTTGGACACACATATAACTGGGGAGACTCTTCTATCCTGGCTGCAATATATTAAATGTCTCGTTGGCGTATTTACCTTCAAACACTGTAAAGCATTGTCACCAGTAACTAGCAGCAGCTGATTTAAAACTTAACCTTATGTTGCCTTGCCACAGGTGATTGAGCCGGGAAGTGACCCAGGGTCACTCAAGACCGCAGCACATCAAGTTAAACGAAGGTTCCTTGATGTGATCAGGGCGACTTTGAATCCATGGCCAGGTCAAGTCATTAAAGAGAATCTTTCAAAAGGGACAAGGAGATATGCACATCCTGCTCGATGAAAGTGAAGGTGAACTCGTTCGTGTCATGGCATTGAATGAGACTTGTAAAGGGGGTAAGCTTGCTCTGTGAATACCTTGGACTAGTTCTGCTGTCTTGATCGACTCCGCCGCGAGAACAGATTTGCACCACAGGTTCGTCCCTGAATTACGCTCGACCAAACTTGTGTTCTTCTGTGCTATGCATTGTGGTGTGGACTAGTTTGTAACAGGGGAACTTACCAGCTCAGCTAAGAATGTCTCTGACAAGTCGCTATTGTGTTAGTTTATATAAGTAAAAAAAAGGGAAAAGGAAATACCTGTATTTTTAGAGGGCGTACCCAGTGCTGAAAGACCTTTTTTTTAAGGAATTAGCAAAAACACAGCACAATTCATGTGCTGTATCTCATCAGGTCCATAAACTTGTACCAATCTGTGACAAATTCTGTGCTGTAATATCAAGAAATTCTGGCTTTCATGTGTACCATACATATACCTTAGCCTGAGGTGTAAATTTTTCTAAGTTAGAGGTGTTCTTGAGGTCATCGGTATATTGTAGTATCTTTGTTGATGGAGAATAGTGTAATAGTGGAAGCGGGTAAGTTCTTGCTAAAAATCCAAAACGAAAATATCTTTTCCCTTCTTGGTACAAATTAAAAAAAGATTTAATGCCTATATGTTTGCAACTGGTATGTGAGATAGTGGAAGCGGGCAAGTTTCTGCTTAATAAATGCGCACAGGCTCGAGTTTGAATTTATCAACGTAGTTTCCCCCTACTTTTTCCTGCTTATTGGTAAGTACTATCCACTGTCGGTGCAATGAATCTCATACGAAAATTTGTTACTGATAATTACTCTAGTTTCAATTCAATCCTAGTTTTAAGTGCTGGCAAGTTTTTGCACCCTTCACTGCTTTGGGGTTGGATTTGCATTCACTTCTAAAATACCTGTAATGTATGATCAACAACTTCCATTGTGTAAAATAGGCAACGCTATAGCATCTATTTGTTTTTTTACTGGAAAACTGTAGGGGAGGCTCTGACAGTAATATATTGTCAAATAGAGTAAAAGGTATACAAGATATATACAGGAGTTGCATATCAGAGGCTATACAGAAGGAACTATATTCAGTGGATACAAGCACATGGTAGGAAGGTGATGGTAAAAAAAGAAGTTACACAATTTAGCAACTCTTTGTTGTTAACATACTGGAATTATTTGAAATCATGGTACATAGAAGTTTGCTATTCATGCAAGGAGGTTTGTTACAATTAAAAACAAAATGACACATTTTTGCATGACATTTATGGCACGAAATAGTAAATTCAATCTCTGCTACAATCTGTGATTTCATAAGCAATTTATTATCATCTACCACTTTCCAGATCTAGCGCCATCAGACTTCCATGCTGTCCAGTGCTAGAAGGGTCATAGTGTGACGAGTTCTCAAGCAAACATTCAGTTTCCCTGCTAGGATTCTGAATCAATTGTTCTCTCCAGGTGCTTCTTATTGATCTCAACCTCTCAGCGACATCTCTCATTAATGGCCGTTCTTCCCCCCTCATACTCAAGCAACACTTTGCCAGTTGAGCAATTTCTTGGAGCAGCTCCGCTTCGAAGTCTAATATATTCTTGTCCAAGATGAATTGAAGTCCATTTTCTTTCATTTCTAGAAGGAAGGATGATGCAAGGTTTTTCTTTTCTCCAGTACTGTCAGAATAAATTGCGAACTTCATTGTAATGAGCTCTAGGAGCACAACTCCAAAACTATAAACATCACTCTTCTCTGTTAGTTGACGCTCTTGCAAGTATTCAGGGTCAAGATAACCTATAGTTCCCTGTACCATTGTCATAAATTGTATTTCATCCGTAGGAAGCATTCTTGATGCTCCAAAATCAGTCACTTTTGCTGTGTAGTTGTCGCCTAGGAGAATGTTTGGAGATTTTACATCTCCATGAACTATGGGAGGGGATGCTGATGAGTGCAGATATGCTAATGCTTCTGCAGATTCCTGAGCTATCCTGAGACGTGTATCCAGTGAGATGGAAAGTCTTCTGTTTTTACCATGCATCAGCTCGAATAGGGTGCCGTTTGGGATGCATTCATAGACCAACATTGGAACTTCCACTTCTAAGCAACATCCTAGAAGCTTTACCACATTCCTGTGGTTTATCTGTGAAAGTATAACCATCTCTTGCGCAAATTCATCTTTCTGGTCCATGTTCATAACCTTTGAGCGCTTTATGGCCACCACTCTGCCATCTTTGAGAATTCCCTTGTATACAGTTCCATGGCCGCCTCTTCCTAATTCTCTGCTTGAATCAAAATTGTTTGTTGCGTTCTCTAGTTCTTCCCTTGTGAATATTCTTACTGTATCAACTTGCTTTGACCTGATTTGCTCATATAATAGCAGGCCACCATTTTGTTGGAAGAATATCTTCTTTTCTTTCACCAGCTTTCTCTTCTGACATTCAATCAGGAGTGCAAAAATGCAGATAAGGAGAATTACAGCACATGCTGAAATACCTGCCAAGAATAACATTCTTTCAGTCACTGGAAGTCTTATATAGATAATGCCTAATGGTGCTCAAAGCATTTGCTCCCTTTTCGAAAAAAATATTTTCGTTCTTCCAAAAATTGCAAAAAAATCCTGCAATGACTAATCATTTTGTTTGGATTTCAAGTCATATGAAAATCTTGAGATGGGCTGTAAAAAAACCCACATGTAAATGACTAATTATTTCTTCACAACTAAATTATTATTTGTATCTAATCATTATTAGGCAGATTACAAATCAACATTTTTTTTTCAAATTAACTTGATGGGCAACCAATAGCATATGAATATAAGTCACTTTGTTTTGTTTCTATGGTATAAGAATTTCTGGCATCATTTATCTACTTGGTTTTGTTTGGATTTACCGTGAGCGTATATTAAATTATGCACAAGACTACACGGCAACTGGCAGCGACACGCGGCACCTTATCTTTATTGCGATTACAGTGCATACTTTTAAGACAAGGCAGGATGAATGTCCTAATATGTATATTTTGCAAATAAGAGTGAAAAAGTGTCCTTTCTTATTTGTTCATATATGCAGCTAAGTTTAGATTTCTAGGAATGAATGTCACTCTATGTGCTATATCAGTTTGACCTATCCACACTACAGAGACACTTACTGAAATATCCTGAGCATATGAAGATTACCTATAAACATTTTTGTTAATCTAGCTCTTTCTGAAACTGTGATTTGTTTGCAGGTTTCTCTCTTTGGATCTATGCTGCTAGTTCCAGAGTTGCATGAACAAATGTAGTCCCCAATCGCGTTGCTGCAGATTCCATGGCAAGGATACTGATCTGGAAAGCGGCACTCGTTGATATCTGCAAGCAGTATGCAAGGATAGAGAAATAACTGAAGCTCAATGCACATATAACTCAAGGTGAACTCAAAGGAAGTGAGTTACAGGGAGTTACCGACCTTGGCATCCTTCTTCCAGGTAGGGGTTGCCTGCGAAGCCATTGTTGCAGGTGCAGAGATAGCCTGTAGCATTTGCTGACATGATGCAGTGGCTATTCTTGCTAATGCAGGCATACGATGTCGTGTTCTTGACCGCTTCATCACAGGATTCATGTCCAACAACCCAGTCAAGCACAGCAGGGACCTCATCCTTGAACTTTTCCCTGAACTTGTCATCATCAAGGTATGAAGCCTCAAACCTGAACCAATCCTGCTCGGCGACAAAAGCATAGCTGCAGGGGTTGAAATCACGCACCTCAGAATTGTTATACCTGTCATCGAATCCTATGTTTAAGGAATTGAGGTTTGGTGCGATGGATGTCTGGCAACAGCCCATGCCAGAGCACTGCCCACTACCGTCCACTCCTTGCTTGTCAGGGCACATTGAGAAACACCCAGCTCCGGCTCTGTGCTCATTAAAGCCTCCAAGGAATGCAAGGGTGTTGCATCCAACCACTGTTAGCTTGTTCGCCTTGCTGGATATTGTAAACAAATCGGCAGTATTTGATGAAACCCCCCAATCTGTGTCGGTGCCATTTTTGTAGGAGCACTTGGATGCAATCAAGGTGCTGACTCGAGCCTGCCCTCCTACCAGACTGATGTTGTAGATCTCCATTCGGCTGCTTGAATTATGCATGAAAACACGATTGTTCTCGCATGAAACATCGAACCCTTGACCGTAGAAGCAACCTTGACCGATGCCGAAGGGGTATGGGATGGTGAGGTTGCCGCATGTTTCTTGGCATCCAGGCTTCGCCATCCTGGACGCTGTGCTGCTCTTGATGCTTGCTAGCAGCAGCAGGGTGGCTGAAAAGGTTAGCCATGGTAAGGCTCTTGCCATCTCTTTTGTGGTTCTTACTCCCTTTTCTGTTTGTCCTAGATCCAGCTCTCCTTCTCTAACTGGGCTATGCTTAAATAGCGAAACAGATGTGGACTAATTTGCCCTTGGCCCTACTTGCATTTATTTTTTGTCCAATCAGGGTGTAGACATGGTCAGAAGTGGTTTTGGGGTACGCGGTAGCTTGTTCGGTCAGCAACCAAATGTGAGTCCATGACTCAGTTGGCAGTTTGTTTTAGCCAGTTTTGCGAACCTAACCTATAATATTTTTTATCAAATAAATTACAAGGTTTTTTAAGAGATATGGTTCCTATTCTTAGACATGGCAATTCTGGTCTACCAATTGGAGCATTCAATTTTACACTGTACTTTTGATCTTCAAAATGCCTGATGCGATCACACTGAACAACTGTAGCGGAAATTATATATTTAATGCAGTATGCCACTCTCCAGTAAATTGTTTCCCTCTATGTAGCATATTAACAAAATAAAGTTTCCAATTGGTCATGATCACACCTCACTAGTGCGCTAAAATTAGCGCCATGTTTAGGTGGAAAGGCAAATCTGCTCTTATATCAGGCACGTGTTTAAATGCTGGACAGAGATCACCTTTGCCCGGCTTTAGCATAAAGCTAAAAGGAGGTTCAGGTCCTTGAGAAACCGGGCCACGCGTTTAGATGTCGATATGATGGCTATAACAGTGAAATTCCCCCCTTCTCATTAATTTATATTTGCTTGGGCCAACTTGCCTCCCCCGAAAGCATCTTGCCACCTACCAGATGACCTGATGATCAGATACTTATCCCGTCGTGCTCCATTTGGCTTAACCTCCCTGTCCCCTTTGAGGGAATGTCACATATGTTATCTATACAACTGGAGTTTCTTTTATGAAATGGAAGCAGTGTAGTGGTAAATTGGTAATTGGTAGGCACCAGCCTCCAGGTGAATCTGAATTCACATATAAGACCGGAGACCGACTCTTTTATCCTGGATGCATGGATGACCTGTTCAAATGCTGTACTTAGTATTATCGCCAGTAACTAAAACTAGCTGATTAAACTTAATCTTGTGGGTGCCGTAGGTGATTGAGCCAGGAAGGTTCTTGTTGACCCAGGGTCAAGACAGCGAACGAACGGTGCATGAAAGGAAGTTTCCCTGATGTGACATGTTGTATCTGCAATTGGGTCAAGTCGTTAAAGGGAGTCTTCCAAAGGACAAGAAGGCAATCTAATGCACATCCGGGTTCACGACAGCGAAGGTGAGCTGATTTTGCATCCCAGCATTTCATTAGACCGGTAAGGATTATTCCCTTGGACTAATTCTGCCGTCTGGGTTGATTTCATCTGAGAGCAGATTTGCACCACAGGTTTGTCCTTGGATTTATGCTCGACCAATTTTCTGTTCAATGCTATGCACTGTTGGAGTGTGATTTGTTGTTACAGGGAAAAATTACTAGCTTCACATCTATTTAGAAAAGGGTAAAGGCAAGGACTACCTGTGTTTTCAAAGGAAAAAATCAAATCAAAGGAAAAAACACACCATGAAAGCCATTGTAAGTTAATCTTTCCTTATGTCCGTCGCATGTGCAAGGAAGGGATGTGATTGAGCTTGGTGTGATTTTTTTAGACATGACACCCGTCCTCACTGCCACCGCCATATGCGGTAGAGTCGAGGAACGAGAAGCTGAACTGATTTTGCATCACAGCAATTGATTAGACCGTTGAAGGAATAGGAGTATTCCGTGAATCCATTGGGTCAATTCATCCCTGTCATTCGAGTACTCGACTTGGCTGTGAGCATATTTGCACCTTAGGTTTGTTGTCCTTGGGTTTATGCTCGAGCAATTTACCTTTTTCTGCACTATGCACGTTGGAGTGTGAATTGTTGTTTAAGATTTGTTATTTTACTATTTTAACATGTGTTTAGGAAAAAAGGGCGAAGTAAAGGATTATTCATGTTAACTTTTGAGAAGAAAAGAACAAAACATGAAAGCACCATAAGTTAATCCCGCTTGATAGATCTTGGCCGTCGCATGCGCAAGGAAGGGATATGATTGGACTTGGTGTGGATTTAGAACACATACGCTTGGCAATTTTTTTAAGAAGGCCCTGCCAAATATTTTTAAGAAGACCCTGCAAAATGTCCAGAATGCAGCAAGAAGTGTCTTCACATTGCTCTCAGCCCAAACCACCAAAATAGGGTTTCCAAACCTAGCGGCGACAGAATGGGCGGCGGCGGCGGCGGCGCGCCGCACCCATGCGAGACCCGAGTGGATGAGCACGTACGCCAGAAAATGGCCTCGTTGCCAATCCCCGGTGATCTCCTAGCGGACATCTTCCTTCGCCTGCCCACGCCAGCCGACCTCATCCGTGCCGCCGTCGGCTGCATCTCCTTCCACAACATCATCACCGACCGCTCCTTCCTCTGCCGTTTCCGCAAGCTCCACAACCCGCCCCTCCTCGGATTGCTCGACAATCATCGAGTCTTCCACCCTGCCAACCCGCCTCACCCCTCCGCGCCGGCAGCCAGTGCCGTCGCTGTTGCCGCTGACTTTTCCTTCTCTTTCCTTCCTGGCGCCAGCCACAACTGGGCCATCCAGGACATTCGCGATGGCCGTGTCCTCCTCAACAAAATCCATGGGAGGGATGGTATCGGTCAGAAGTGGAGAATATTCAAGGATATGGTGGTGTGCGACCCCCTGCACCGACGGTATTTCCTGCTCCCGCCAATCCCCGAGGATCTAGTAAATCCAGTGGAGGAGCCACACTTTATGGAAGAGGTATATTATTTGTACCAGATCTTCCTTTTGCCTCCCTGTGACAATGATGAGGAGGCAACAGCTGTGGAAGAGACGTCATTTAGAGTGGTTTTGATGGCATGGTGTGAAACTACGATGGTTGCCTTTGTCTTCTCTTCTAGTACTAGACAATGGCGAGCCATTCCATCCCTGGGCTGGGATACTTTAGTTGCTAACTTGCCACTGAGAGGGTATTGTCTCTTCGCCGCACGCCAATACGCGTATGGCTGTTTCTACTGGATGTTACATTTTTGCAAGAAAATATTGGTGCTTGACACTCGGAAGATGGAGTTCTACATTGCTAACCCCCCACCTGCAATATCTTTTTCTTTTCTGGATATAGCCATTGTGGAGGCAGGGGAAGGTAGAGTTGGGATGTTTGTGCCAGGAATAGGCAGAAATGGACTTGAATTCTATACAATGTGGAGAAACAATGGTGGGACTTACATGCAGTGGAAGTTGGAGAAGACGATCTCAGTTCATTTTTTGCACTACTCTGCGGGTTCAAATGGGAAACACTTGTTCATATATGATGTGGAAAGCCCGTCGGTTAGCTATGGTTGTTTCTCACTAGACATCAAGACATTCCAGCTTAAAAGGGTGTGTTCTTCAAAGACATGGATCCCTAATCCGCTTGCATATAGCAACTTTCCACCATCAATTTTGGCATCACCAACAATAGCAAGTGGTAAGCTTTCTTAGTTAACTCCTTCCTTGTATAGTTATGCAACAACTTGTCTGATACTCGGTACTCCTTATTGTGATTGGTAATTTTCATATACATGGTTTGGTAGCTGTTACCTTTTCCATGATTGTGGCAGCGCTCATCAAGCACATGAATAAAATTGTGATTGGGGTGCGTCTAACATTGTGGTGGTTATGTTCTGTTTGGTCTCCTAAGGGAGTTCTTAAGTTGTCTAGTTTGTTTTGTATGTATGTTGGCTGGAGCAAGGGCTTTAGGTTTTGAACTTTTGATTCAAGTCGTTGTTGTTCAGAAAAGAGTGCTGTCCTTTTGTGAC
The DNA here is from genome assembly GCF_002162155.2 of Triticum dicoccoides. Lineage (NCBI taxonomy): Eukaryota > Viridiplantae > Streptophyta > Magnoliopsida > Poales > Poaceae > Triticum > Triticum dicoccoides. Next base: position 15,567,285 of record NC_041390.1, read on the forward strand.
AACCTTTCTGTGGCGACTTTGTCTTTATCTTTGTCATGCAATATGAAATGGGACCGGAGCTATTTAATTCGAAAAAAAAGGATGAGTTATGAAGATTGATTCTCCAACCTGTATGTGGTCCTTTGATACCTCGTCTATTATGCTTCTTACTGTGTTTTTCTCAAAAGAAATTTACCAAGTGTTGTCGAATAGTAAGACCTATTGTTTATTTTGCTCGCAAGCTCCAGAATATATATCTGCAACCTGAGTATGTGTATGTTGGGCAGGTACTCAGGAAGGTGAGAAGGAGATGCTGGAACAAGGCGCGAAAACTCTGCAAGCTGAAGAACATGTGGACAGCCAGCATGGTGGGAGCACCAGTGATGGTGTTGATGCTGGAGGTCACCCTGGCATGCCGAGGATCAGAGATGGCACTGATTGAGTTTGTGCTGCAACTCAGACAGCTGACCACATGTTGGTCTGTAATAGGCGGTTCTGTTTGGTCCGTAATAATTGACCTGGAGTTTACCTTTATCCCTTGTGCTTTCGATTTGACTTGAAGTTTATCATGTGTGCTTTCAATATGACGATGGTTGGTGTGTTTGCCGCATAAAGACTATGTGAGTAGTCAAAAGTGAACAATTTGAATTTGTGAGGTATTTGCAACTAAGCAGAAGTGTTGGCTTATAATCTATTTGTGTTGCTCTTTCTTTGGACAGTGAAGTTACTTTTAGCAGTACTATTTGTGTTTCATGAGATCTCTTTCGTGCTGCTCTTTTTCTTGCACAGTGAAGCTACTTGAAGTTCTGTGAGATGCCAAATGTGTTGTACTAGTCAGGCATTTTGGAAAACAAGGACAAGTGCTGATCTACTCCATGAGCAATGATAAAGTGAAGGGAACATGCTTGTGATGCCTGTTAATGTTGTACCCTCTTTGTGCTGCTCTTTTTCTTAGAGAGTGAAGTTACATGTGGTTATGTTTGATCTCATCTGCACCCTCAATCAGCTGTTCTCTCTCAGGGGAAAGTGGTGCTTCTTGCTCAATTCTGCCCATATAACTCTTCTGCCAAAATCTGATGCTGCCACCAAGATCAAGGATTTTCGGCCAATCAGCCGTATGCACTCCATTGCTAAGATCATATGCAAGTTATTGTCCAACAGACTCACACCCCTCCTGCTCAAGACCCCCCACCCTCAAAGTGCCTTCATCAAGAGCCGCTCGATCCAAGACAACTTTCTTTAATTATGTCAGAAATGCCCTGCAGAAAGCTGCACAAGAACAAAGAGCCGGCCTCGCTGCTGAAATTGGATATTGCCGGCGCTCGATCCAATAGTACTAGTGTGTGATGGAATTAATATATTGTCTAATACTCCCTCTTTTCCAAAATAAGTAACTCAACTCTATACTAACTTTAGTACAAAGTTCACTTATTTTGGGATGGAGGGAGTATATCCTTTTTTACGCGAAATTAAGGAGCTTTATTGCACAATTGAAATCCGGTTACAATCAGCTAGGAAGCTGCTGACTAAAAAGGATGGATAAGAGTCCAACCAGACGTCTGAAACTGAAAGCGTGGTCGCATGTTTTGCGCAAAGATCGGCCGTGCAATTGGCTTCTCTTGCGACATGCTGGATCGAAAAAGAGACGAAGTTTGCAGCTCTTTCCTTGATTTCATCGAAGATAGGCTTCACAATCAACCTGTGTAGCGACCAGACCTTAAACGGTCCAATCTCTATGCTCCAGTGTCATCCCTGGATCAGTAATGCTGACACCGCACAATACTTGAAGGATTTATAACAGAGTAGCAATCACACACTTATTACAACGAGTGTCTCAAAAAAGAACTTATTACAATAAATATGGCTTAAGGCCATCTAATAATGATAACAACGGAAGGTTTGGAAGATAAGTGAGTCCATCAACTCCAACGGCATCACTGAGTATAGAACCACGACCTAAAGGCACCTTACTCGTCGTCTGAAAAGTCTGCAACATAAACGTTGTAGCCCGAAATGAGTCAGCACATGGAATATGCTGGCAAGGTAACACATAGAGAGTAATGAAAGAATAGGCTAAACTACATGCGTATTTGGCTGGTGGAAAGCTCTATGGTTACAGTTTTGCGTAAAGCCAATTTTTTCCTACTGCAAAGGAATAAATTTTATTTAACTATCATGGTAGTTGTTAAACATTGAAAGTGTAGACACGCTCTCAATCCCAATTAAGCATCAACAATAAAACCCAACAATATTAATTAAAGTAACATGATGAGATTCACATGATAATCCAAGTACTAGATACTCAGGTTGTCCATAACCGGGGACATGGCTAACCATGATTAGATTATACACTCTGCAGAGGTTTGTGCACTTTTCCCCACAAGATTTGATCTCCTCCGTTGGGATTCTCGCAGTACATGGTGTTTGAGAAACGGATGACCGAGACATAATCTTTCAGAAGTGCTAGCACCTTACGATCGGGTAGACCGTTACACCTACTTTCCCCTACATCTGCTAGTCTACCACTGTAAGAGTTCGCATGACTTAATCAACTATACTAGAGCCCATAGTAGCTTGTGGCTGCAGACGGAAGTTTCTAGTATGAATAATCTCATGATCCCTTTGAGCCTGGGTGGCGGTCCAAAAGAAAAACAGGCAATCGCTGGAATACCCAGGTGCCTCAATCCACCCAGATGTGTGTTTATGTTGCCACCTTAGATAAACCATTAATTATCAATCTCACATCTGTCATGGATACACTCAGCCAATCCACGTCTACTAGCATAGCATAGCAATATAAGCAAACGTAGAAGTATCTCCCAGGGTTTGATGATAAAACAGGTAATAGGTTCTACCTCATCTACTTCCCAAAACCCACAATTTAATTAGATCCTAATCATGCATTATTTGAGGATTGATCTAATGCAATAAAAACTGGGTAGTAGGAGGTATGATCAAAGTGTTACTTGCCTTGCTGATGATCCGCGAAATCTAGCGATTCGAAGTAGCAAGCGGCGCACTCCGGGTACTCTATCACAAACAAACAAGCATACAATAAGTACTCATCTAATGCACATGTAAAACTCAAATAAGAGATATAACCAGAAAGTTCAACTTAAGAATTCTGGTTGGCAAAAAGAATCAAATCGAACGAAGCAACGAAAGTCAAACGGCAAAAGAAAACAAGCTTCGTTTACTATTCTGGACATAGGTCAAATTTTACAGAAGCAAAAACTTGTTTGAGTTGGTTAAACGGAAAGAGGGTTTCGAGACGAAACTCCAGGCGCTTGAATCGACTGATTCCGATAAACGAGCGAAAAGTTATACTAAAATGAAAATCGAATCAGAAATCGCGATCAGAAATAATCACGGATAATCCGAGAAAAAGAAAAACGACGAACAGATTAACGAACGAACGTTTGTTATCTGGATCTAAACGATAAACGCGTTCGTTAAAATGAACGAACGAGCGAACGCTTGCTAATTAACCTAAACCGAAAAAAAACGATTTAATAAAAAAACGGAAACTAAAAAAAACGAACAGAAATCGGCGAAAACTAGCGGTTTTCTAAAAAAACCGGCGGCGGGTCCGGCGGCGGCGGCGTCGGCGACGGCGACTGGGGCTGGGCGCGGCTAGGGTTTGGGGGCGCGGCGCTCGGGTGGGTTGAGGCGGCCCGGGGTGGCGCTATATAAAGCCCCCCGGCCAGAGGAGTCCTGGCCGATCCCGGCCCAGAATCGGTTCGTTTTTTTAAATAATTTCGCGTAGAAAAAAAAAATGAAAATACTAAACCGACTTCAAAAATCCCGAAATAAATTTTCCTCAGCTTCTAAAATCAAGCCGCACAGGATGAACATTTATTTGGGGCCTAAATGCAATTTTGAAAAACACGCATTTTCCTAAATTCAAATAAAATAGCAAATAAAACCAAAATAAAATCTTATTTGATTTTATTATTAAATTCTCAATATTTATTTATTTTGGAAAAGTCATTTTATTCCCTCTCTCATATATTAGTGATAGAAATAATTGAAGATAAAATAAATAAAATCAAATGGTCCTATTTTCAAAATTTGAGAAAACTCAAATATGAAAATAACGAAATCCCCAACTCTCTCCGAGGGTCCTTGAGTTGCGTGAAATTTCTAGGATCAACCAAAATGCAATAAAATATGATATTTAATAATGATCTAATGTATAACATTCCAAATTGAAAATTTGGGATGTTACAAACCCACCCCCTTAAGATGAATCTCGCCCTCGAGATTTGGGTTGGTTAGAAAATAGGTGAGGGTGGTCCTTCAGCAGATCTTCCTCTCGCTCCTAGGTGGCTTCATCCTCCGTGTGGTGGCTCCACTGAACTTTGCAAAACTTGATAACCTTGCTGCGGGTGACTCGGCTGGCATACTCAAGAATCTTGACTGGTTTCTCCTCATAGGTCAAATCATTGTCCAACTGAATTGCTTCCAGCGGCACTGTATCTCTCAGCGGTATATCAGCCATCTCTACATGGCACTTCTTCAACTGGGAAACGTGGAACACGTCGTGAACTCCTGACAATCCTTTGGGCAATTCCAACTTGTAGACTACTTCTCCCATACGCTCCAAAACCTTGTATGGTCCTACAAAACGTGGCGCTAAATTTCCCTTAACCCCAAAGCGCTTAACTCCTCGAAGTGGAGATACTCGAAGATAAACTCGGTCTCCGACTTCGTAAACTGTCTCCTTGCGTTTTGAATCTGCGTAGCTCTTCTGCCTGGACTGGGCTACCTTGAGCCTATCGCGAATCAATTTCACCTTCTGTTTAGACTCCCTAATCAGATCCGGTCCAAACAACTGTCGGTCTCCAACTTCATCCCACGACAATGGGGGCCTGCACCTCCTTCCGTACAAGGTTTCGAAAGGGACCATCTTCAAACTGGATTGTTAACTGTTGTTGTAAGAGAACTCTGCGTATGGCAAATTGTCGTCCCAATTAGATCCATAATCTAGCGCACAAGCTCTCAACATATCCTCCAAAATCTGATTGACTCTCTCGGTCTGGCCATCTGTCTGTGAATGGAAAGCTGTACTGAACTCTAGCCTGGTACCCAAAGTTTCGTGCAACTGATTCCAGAACTTTGAGATAAACTGGGTTCCTCTATCTGATACAGTGCTTCTTGGAACTCCATGCAGACATACGATCTTGGTCATGTATATCTTTGCTAACTTAGCACTGGTGTAGGTAGTCTTCACTGGAAACCTTTGTCAAACGATCGACTACAACCCATACCGAGTCATAGCCTGAACGTGTTCTGGGCAATCCTGTGATAAAATCCATGCCTAACTTATCCCACTTCCATTCGGGTATTGGCAATGGCTGTAGCAATCCCGCTGGCTTCTGATGCTCTGCCTTTACTCTCTGACACACATCGCAAACTGCTACATACTCCGCAATATCCTTCTTCATTCCGGTCCACCAGAAAGTATCCTTCAAATCCAAATACATCTTGGTATTTCCTGGGTGTATCGAATATGGTGAATCATGGGCTTCTTGCAGAATTAACTTCCTGATCTCCGGGTCATTGGGCACATAAACACGGTCTTCAAACCATAAGGTATCATGTTCGTCCTCACGAAATCCTTTAACTTTTTCTTTGCTCATTTTTTCCTTTATAGAGGGAACCTCCTTATCAGTCTTCTGAGCTTCTCTGATCTTATCCATCAAAGTAGACTGAATCTCTAATGCTGCTACATAGCCTCTCGGGACTATCTCCAAACATAGCTCACGAAGATCCTCGGCTAACTCCTTCGGTAAATCTCCCATCATTCGAGTGTTGACATGGCTTTTACGGCTCAACGCATATGCTACTACGTTAGCCTTTCCGGGATGATAATGCAATCTCATATCATAATCCTTGATGAGCTCCAACCATCTCCTTTGCCTGAGATTCAACTCTTTTTGCGTGAAAATATACTTCAAACTCTTGTGATCCGTGTATACTTCACAGTGGTTTTCAATGAGAAAATGTCCCCAAGTCTTCAATGCATGCACTACGGCTGCTAACCCCAAATCATGCGTGGCATAATTCAACTCATGCGGCTTAAGCTGTCGTGAGGCATATGAAACAACTCTTCCTTCTGCATAAGCACTGCTCCAAGTCCTCGACGTGAAGCGTCGCAATACACCTCATAATCCTTGTTCTGATCCGGCAGAATCAACACTGGTGATGTAACCAAACGTTTCTTCAACTCCTGGAAACTGGCCTCACATTCCTCAGTCCATTTGAACTTGGTATCCTTCTTCAACAACTCCGTCATAGGTTTCACAATCTTCGAGAAATTTTCAATGAATCTCTGGTAGTATCCTGTGAGTCTAAGAAAACTCCGGATCTCTCCAACTGTTGTTGGTGCCTCCCAACTTGTCACAGTGTCAACCTTGGTGGGATCTACTGCTATACCTTCTTCGGATATAACGTGTCCTAGGAATCCAACTTCCTTCAACCAAAATTCACATTTGCTAAACTTGGCATATAACTGATGTTCTCTGAGCTTCTCAAGTACCAAACGCAAATGTTCCTTATGCTCCTCTTCAATCTTTGAGTAAACTAGAATATCATTAATGAACACTACGACGAACTTATCTAAAAACTCCATAAACACTTTGTTCATCATGTTCATAAAATATGCAGGTGTGTTAGTCAGTCCAAATGACATAACGGTGTACTCGTACAACCCATACCTGGTGGTAAAAGCCGTCTTAGGTATATCCTGTTCTCGAATCTTCAACTGATGGTATCCTGATCGCAGATCGATCTTGGAAAATACCTTAGCTCCTTGCAATCTGTCAAACAGATCATTGATCATTGGTAGTGGGTACTTGTTCTTGATTGTTACTTCATTCAATCCCCGATAATCGACAACCATCCTTAATGATCCATCCTTTTTCTCCACTAGAAGTACTGGCGATCCCCAAGGCGAAGAACTTGGGCGAATATATCCTTTATCCAGTAACTCCTTAATCTGCTTCTTAATCTCCTCCAAATCTTTTGCGGGCATCCTGTATGGTCTCTTAGATATTGGCCCTCTGCCTGGCAAAAGCTCAATTAAAAACTCAATGTCTCTATCCGGTGGCATGCCTGGCAATTCCTCTGGAAACACCTCAGGGAAATTCTTTACCACTGGTACTTCCTCTTGCACAACTCCTGTTAACGAATTTACTTGAGTCCTCCTCGGCACATGCCGGGATATATACTTGATCCTTCTTCCTTCTGGGGTGGTGAGCGCAATCAATGTTTCCTCCATACATCGATAGCCAATCCATACCCAGAATTACATCCAAACCTTGTGATTCCAAAATGATTAAATCTGAGGGAAACACATGCCTACCTATACTCAATGGCACTTGAAAACATCCTTTACTGGCCATGTACTCCGCTCCTGGTGAGCTTACTAACATAGGTGTTCTAAGAACTTTGGTGGGCAGGTCATACTTATCCACAAATTCCCTTGATATATATGAATGCGATGCACCAGTATCAAAAAGAACGATTGCAGTAAAAGACTTAACCAAAAACTTACCTATTACTGCATCGGGCTGGGCTTCAACCTCCTCCACATTTACGTGGTTCACCTGTCCCCTATTGAAAGGGTTCGGCTTCTTCCCAGAGCTTCCATTGCCATTTCCATTCTGGGATTCAGGACATTCATTTGCATAATGTCCGGTGTTCTGGCACTTAAAGCAAGTGACTTGGCTCAGGTCTCTCTTGGCTGGGGTTGATGGGTTGGTACGGTTCTGGCCGTTGCTTCCTCCATTCCCATTACCATTCTTGGGGCCATTATGATTGTGCGAGCTACCTCCTCCCTGGGTATGCTGAAAATGTCCTCCCGATCTAGGGGTAAAACGTGGCTTCTGCTGAGCTCCGGAATTGTACTTCCCTTGTCCATACTTCCTCTTACGGTTCTCAATTTGCTGCTGCTTCCCTTCAATCATAAGAGCACGATCTACCAACTCCTGGTAGTTGTTGAAGGTTGCTACCATCAACTGCATGCTCAATTCATCATTCAGTCCTTCCAGAAACTTCTCCTGCTTAGCTGCATCCGTAGCAACGTCATCTGGGGCATAACTGAAGGAAATATGCTCTAGAGGCAATAATAAAGTTATTATTTATTTACTTATATCATGATAAAAGTTTATTATTCATGCTAGAATTGTATTAACCGGAAACATAATACATGTGTGAATACATAGACAAACAGAGTGTCACTAGTATGCCTCTACTTGACTAGCTCGTTAATCAAAGATGGTTATGTTTCCTGACCATGGACAAAGAGTTGTTATTTGATTAATGGGATCACATCATTAGTTGAATGATCTGATTGACATGACCCATTCCATTAGCTTAGCACCCGATCGTTTAGTATGTTGCTATTTCTTTCTTCATGACTTATACATGTTCCTATGAATATGAGATTATGTAACTCCCGTGTGCCGGAGGAACACTTTGTGTGCTACCAAACGTCACAAGATAACTGGGTGATTATAAAGGAGCTCTACAGGTGTCTCCAAAGGTACATGTTGGGTTAACGTATTTCGAGATTAGGATTTGTCACTCCGAATGTCGGAGAGGTATCTCTGCGCCCTCTCGGTAATGCACATCACATAAGCCTTGCAAGCATTGCAACTAATGAGTTAGTTGCGAGATGATGTATTATGGAACGAGTAAAGAGACTTGCCGGTAATGAGATTGAACTAGGTATTGAGATACCGACGATCGAATCTCGGGCAAGTAACATACCGATGACAAAGGGAACAACATATGTTGTTATGCGGTCTGACCGATAAAGATCTTCGTAGAATATGTAGGAGCCAATATGGGCATCCAGGTCCCGCTATTGGTTATTGACCGGAGACATGTCTCGATCATGTCTACATTGTTCTCGAACCCGTAGGGTCCGCGCGCTTAAGGTTTCGATGACAGTTACATTATGAGTTTATACGTTTTGATGTACCTAAGGTTGTTCGGAGTCCCGGATGTGATCATGGACATGACAAGGAGTCTCGAAATGGTCGAGACATAAAGATTGATATATTGGAAGCCTATGTTTGGATTTCGGAAGTGTTCCGGGTGAAATCGGGATTTTACCGGAGTACCGGGAGGTTACCGGAACCCCCCGGGAGCTATATGGGCCTTAGTGGGCCTTAGTGGAAGAAGAGGAGAGGCGGCCAGGGATGGGCCGCGCGCCCCTCCCCCCTAGTCCGAATAGGACAAGGAGAGAGGGGGCCGGCGCTCCCTCCTTCTCTCTCTCTCTCTTTTCCACCTCGCGA
>NC_041390.1:15576829-15634415 GCF_002162155.2 Triticum dicoccoides
GCGCCTCTCCTAGGACTCCTCCTGGCGCGCCTCTCCTAGGCCGGCCGCACCCCCCTTGAGCCTTTATATACGGAGGCAGGGGCACCCCAGAGAAACACAAGTTGATCCACGTGATCATATTCTTAGCCGTGTGCGGCGCCCCCTGCCACCATAGTCCTCGATAATATTGTAGCGGTGCTTAGGCGAAGCCCTGCGACAGTAGTACATCAAGATCATCACCACGCCGTCGTGCTGATGGAACTCTTCCCCGACACTTTGCTGGATCGGAGTCCGGGGATCGTCATCGAGCTGAACTTGTGCTAGAACTCGGAGGTGCCGTAGTTTCGGTGCTTGATCGGTCGGGCCGTGGAGACGTACGACTACATCAACCAAACAGTTCCGTTGTCGATCTACAAGGGTACGTAGATCACACTCTCCCCTCTCGTTGCTATGCATCACCATGATCTTGCGTGTGCGTAGGAATTTTTTTGAAATTACTACGTTCCCCAACAGTGGCATCCGAGCCTAGGTTTTATGTGTTGATGTTATATGCACGAGTAGAACACAAGTGAGTTGTGGGCGATATAAGTCATACTGCTTACCAGCATGTCGTACTTTGGTTCGGCGGTATTGTTGGACGAAGCGGCCCGGACCGACATTACGCGTACGCTTACGCGAGACCGGTTCTCCCGACGTGCTTTGCACATAGGTGGCTTGCGGGTGACAGTTTCTCCAACTTTAGTTGAACCAAGTGTGGCTACGCCCGGTCCTTGCGAAGGTTAAAACAGCACCAACTTGACAAACTATCGTTGTGGTTTTGATGCGTAGGTAAGATTGGTTCTTTCTTAAGCCCGTATCATCCACGTAAAACTTGCAACAACAAAGTAGAGGACGTCTAACTTGTTTTTGCAGGGCATGTTGTGATGTGATATGGTCAAGACATGATGCTGAATTTTATTGTATGAGATGATCATGTTTTGTAACCGAGTTGTCGGCAACTGGCAGGAGCCATATGGTTGTCGCTTTGTTGTATGCAATGCAATCGCGCTGTAATGCTTTACTTTATCACTAAGCGGTAGCGATAGTCGTGGAAGCATAAGATTGGCGAGACGACAACGATGCTACGATGAAGATCAAGGTGTCGCGCCGGTGACGATAGTGATCATGACGGTGCTTCGGAGATGGAGATCACATGCACAAGATGATGATGGCCATATCATATCACTTATATTGATTGCATGTGATGTTCATCTTTTATGCATCTTATCTTGCTTTAATTGACGGTAGCATTATAAGATGATCTCTCACTAAAATTATCAAGAAGTGTTCTCCCTAAGTATGCACCGTTGTGAAAGTTCTTCGTGCTGAGACACCACGTGATGATCGGGTGTGATAGGCTCTACGTTCAAATACAACGGGTGCAAAACAGTTGCACACGCGGAATACTCAGGTTATACTTGACGAGCCAAGCATATGCAGATATGGCCTCGAAACACGGAGACCGAAAGGTCGAGCGTGAATCATATAGTAGATATGATCAACATAGTGATGTTCACCAATGAAACTACTCCATCTCACGTGATGATCGGACATGGTTTAGTTGATTTGGATCACGTGATCACTTAGAGGATTAGAGGGATGTCTATCTAAGTGGGAGTTCTTTAAGTAATTTGATTAATTGAACTTAAATTTATCATGAACTTAGTACCTGATAGTATCTTGCTTATGTATGTTTGATTGTAGATAGATGGCCCGTGCTGTTGTTCCGTTGAATTTTAATGCGTTCCTTGAGAAAGCAAAGTTGAAAGATGATGGTAGCAATTACACGGACTGGGTCCGTAACTTGAGGATTATCCTCATTGCTGCACAGAAGAATTACGTCCTGGAAGCACCGCTGGGTGCCAGGCCTGCTGTGGAGCAACACCAGATGTTATGAACGTCTGGCAGAGCAAAGCTGATGACTACTCGATAGTTCAGTGTGCCATGCTTTACGGCTTAGAATCAGGACTTGAACGACGTTTTGAACGTCATGGAGCATATGAGATGTTCCAGGAGTTGAAGTTAATATTTCAAGCAAATGCCCGGATTGAGAGATATGAAGTCTCCAATAAGTTCTATAGCTGCAAGATGGAGGAGAACAGTTCTGTCAGTGAGCATATACTCAAAATGTCTGGGGTATAATAATCACTTGATTCAGATGGAAGTTAATCTTCCAGAAGATTGCATCATTGACAGAATTCTCCAATCACTGCCAGCAAGCTACAAGAGCTTCGTGATGAACTATAATATGCAAGGGATGAATAAAACTATTCCCGAGCTCTTCGCAATGCTGAAAGCTGCGGAGGTAGAAATCAAAAAGGAGCATCAAGTGTTGATGGTCAACAAGACCACTAGTTTCAAGAAAAAGGGCAAAGGGAAGAAGAAAGGGAACTTCAAGAAGAACAGCAAGCAAGTTGCTGCTCAAGAGAAGAAACCCAAGTCTGGACCTAAGCCTGAAACTGAGTGCTTCTACTGCAAGCAGACTGGTCACTGGAAGCGGAACTGCCCCAAGTATTTGGCGGATAAGAAGGATGGCAAGGTGAACAAAGGTATATGTGATATACATGTTATTGATGTGTACCTTACTAATGCTCGCAGTAGCACCTGGGTATTTGATACTGGTTCTGTTGCTAATATTTTCAACTCGAAACAGGGACTACGGATTAAGCGAAGATTGGCTAAGGACGAGGTGACGATGCGCGTGGGAAACGGTTCCAAAGTCGATGTGATCGCGGTCGGCACGCTACCTCTACATCTACCTTCGGGATTAGTATTATACCTAAATAATTGTTATTTGGTGCCAGCGTTGAGCATGAACATTATATCTGGATCTTGTTTAATGCGAGACGGTTATTCATTTAAATAAGAGAATAATGGTTGTTCTATTTATATGAGTAATATCTTTTATGGTCATGCACCCTTGAAGAGTGGTCTATTCTTATTGAATCTCGATAGTAGTGACACACATATTCATAATGTTGAAGCCAAAAGATGCAGAGTTGATAATGATGGTGCAACTTATTTGTGGCACTACCGTTTAGGTCATATCGGTGTAAAGCGCATGAAGAAACTCCATACTGATGGACTTTTGGAGCCACTTGATTATGAATCACTTGGTACTTGCGAACCGTGCCTCATGGGCAAGATGACTAAAACACCGTTCTCCGGTACTATGGAGAGAGCAACAGATTTGTTGGAAATCATACATACAGATGTATGTGGTCCAATGAATATTGAGGCTCGTGGCGGATATCGTTATTTTCTCACCTTCACAGATGACTTAAGCAGATATGGGTATATCTACTTAATGAAACATAAGTCTGAAACATTTGAAAAGTTCAAAGAATTTCAGAGTGAAGTTGAAAATCATCGTAACAAGAAAATAAAGTTTCTACGATCTGATCGTGGAGGAGAATATTTGAGTTACGAGTTTGGTGTACATTTGAAACAATGCGGAATAGTTTCGCAACTCACGCCACCCGGAACACCACAGTGTAATGGTGTGTCCGAACGTCGTAATCGTACTTTACTAGATATGGTGCGATCTATGATGTCTCTTACTGATTTACCGCTATCGTTTTGGGGTTATGCTTTAGAGACGGCCGCATTCACGTTAAATAGGGCACCATCAAAATCCGTTGAGACGACGCCTTATGAACTATGGTTTGGCAAGAAACCAAAGTTGTCGTTTCTGAAAGTTTGGGGCTGTGATGCTTATGTGAAAAAGCTTCAACCTGATAAGCTCGAACCCAAATCGTAGAAATGTGTCTTCATAGGATATCCAAAGGAAACTATTGGATACACCTTCTATCACAAATCCGAAGGCAAGACTTTTGTTGCTAAATTCGGAAACTTTCTAGAGAAGGAGTTTCTCTCGAAAGATGTGAGTGGGAGGAAAGTAGAACTTGATGAGGTAACTGTACCTGCTCCCTTATTGGAAAGTAGTACATCACAGAAAATTGTTTCTGCGACACCTACACCAATTAGTGAGGAAGCTAATGATAATGATCATGAAACTTTAGGACAAGATACTACTGAACCTCGTAGATCAACCAGAGTGAGATCCGCGCCAGAGTGGTACGGTAATCCTGTTCTGGAAATCATGCTGCTAGATCATGATGAACCTACGAACTATGAAGAAGCGATGGTGAGCCCAGATTCCGCAAAATGGCTTGAAGCCATGAAATCTAAGATGGGATCCATGTATGAGAACAAAGTATGGACTTTGGTTGACTTGCCCGATGATCGACAAGCAATTGAGAATAAATGGATCTTCAAGAAGAAGACTGACGCTGACGGTAATATTACTGTCTACAATGCTCGACTTGTCGCAAAAGGTTTTCGACAAGTTCAAGGGGTTGACTACGATGAGACCTTCTCACCCGTAGCGATGCTTAAGTCTGTCCGAATCATGTTAGCAATTGCCGCATTTTATGATTATGAAATTTGGCAGATGGATGTCAAAACTGCATTCCTGAATGGATTTTTAGAAGAAGAGTTGTATATGATGCAACCGGAAGGTTTTGTCGATCCAAAGGGAGCTAACAAAGTGTGCAAGCTCCAGCGATCCATTTATGGACTGGTGCAAGCCTCTCGGAGTTGGAATAAACGCTTTGATAGTGTGATCAAAGCATTTGGTTTTATACAGACTTTCGGAGAAGCCTGTATTTACAAGAAAGTGAGTGGGAGCTCTGTAGCATTTCTGATATTATATGTGGATGACATATTACTGATTGGAAATGATATATAATTTCTGGATAGCATAAAGGGATACTTGAATAAGAGTTTTTCAATGAAAGACCACGGTGAAGCTGCTTACATATTAGGCATAAAGATCTATAGAGATATATCAAGACACTTAATTGGACTTTCACAAAGCACATACCTTGACAAGATTTTGAAGAAGTTCAAAATGGATCAAGCAAAGAAAGGGTTCTTGCCTGTGTTACAAGGTGTGAAGTTGAGTTAGACTCAATGCCCGACCACTACAGAAGATAGAGAGAAAATGAAAGATGTTCCCTATGCTTTAGCCATAGGCTCTATCATGTATGCAATGCTGTGTACCAGACCTGATGTGTGCCTTGCTATAAGTCTAGCAGGGAGGTACCAAAGTAATCCAGGAGTGGATCACTGGACAGCGGTCAAGAACATCCTGAAATACCTGAAAAGGACTAAGGATATGTTTCTCATATATGGAGGTGACAAAGAGCTCATTGTAAACGGTTACGTTGATGCAAGCTTTGACACTGATCCGGACGATTCTAAATCGCAAACCGGATACATGTTTACATTAAACGGTGGAGCTGTCAGTTGGTGCAGTTCTAAACAAAGCGTCATGGCGGGATCTACATGTGAAGCGGAGTACATAGCTGCTTCGGAAGCAACAAACGAAGGAGTCTGGATGAAGGAGTTCATATCCGATCTAGGTGTCATACCTAGTGCATCGGGTCCAATGAAAATCTTTTGTGACAATACTGGTGGAATTGCCTTGGCAAAGGAATCCAGATTTCACAAGAGAACCAAACACATCAAGAGACACTTCAATTCCATCCGGGATCTAGTCCAGGTGGGAGACATAGAGATTTACAAGATACATACGGAGCTGAATGTAGCACACCCGTTGACTAAGCCTCTTCCATAAGCAAAACATGATCAGCACCAAAGCTCCATGGGTGTTAGAATCATTACTGTGTAATCTAGATTATTGACTCTAGTGCAAGTGGGAGACTGAAGGAAATATGCCCTAGAGGCAATAATAAAGTTATTATTTATTTCCTTATATCATGATAAAAGTTTATTATTCATGCTAGAATTGTATTAACCAGAAACATAATACATGTGTGAATACATAGACAAATAGAGTGTCACTAGTATGTCTCTACTTGACTAGCTCGTTAATCAAAGATGGTTATGTTTCCTGACCATGGACAAAGAGTTGTTATTTGATTAATGGGATCACATCATTAGTTGAATGATCTGATTGACATGACCCATTCCATTAGCTTAGCACCCAATCGTTTAGTATGTTGCTATTGCTTTCTTCATGACTTATACATGTTCCTATGACTATGAGATTATGTAACTCCCGTGTGCCGGAGGAACACTTTGTGTTCTACCAAACATCACAACATAACTGGGTGATTATAAAGGAGCTCTACAGGTGTCTCCAAAGGTACATGTTGGGTTAACGTATTTCGAGATTAGGATTTGTCACTCCGAATGTCGGAGAGGTATCTCTGGGCCCTCTCGGTAATGCACATCACATAAGCTTTGCAAGCATTGCAATTAATGAGTTAGATGCGAGATGATGTATTACGGAACGAGTAAAGAGACTTGCCAGTAACGAGATTGAACTAGGTATTGAGATACCGACGATCGAATCTCGGGCAAGTAACATACCGATGACAAAGGGAACAACGTATGTTGTTATGCGGTCTGACCGATAAAGATCTTCGTAGAATATGTAGGAGCCAATATGGGCATCCAGGTCCCGCTATTGGTTATTGACCGGAGACATGTATCGGTCATGTCTACATTGTTCTCGAACCCGTAGGGTCCGCACGCTTAAGGTTTCGATGATAGTTACATTAAGAGTTTATATGTTTTGATGTACCGAAGGTTGTTTGGAGTCCCGTATGTGATCACGGACATGACGAGGAGTCTCGAAATGGTCAAGACATAAAGATTGATATATTGGAAGCCTATGTTTGGATTTCGGAAGTGTTCCGGGTGAAATCGGGATTTTACCGGAGTACCGGGAGGTTACCGAAACCCCCCGGGAGCTATATGGGCCTTAGTGGAAGAAGAGGAGAGGCGGCCAGGGCTGGGCCGCGCACCCCTCCCCCCTAGTCTGAATAGGACAAGGAGAGAGGGGGCCGGCGCCCCCCTCCTTCTCTCTCTCTCTTTTCCACCTCGCGAATCCTATTCCAGCTAGGATTGGGGGGGGGGAGTCCTACTCCCGGAGGGAGTAGGACTCCTCCTGGCGCGCCTCTCCTAGGCCGGCCGCACCCCCCCTTGAGCCTTTATATACGGAGGCAGGGGCACCCCAGAGAAACACAAGTTGATCCACGTGATCATATTCTTAGCCGTGTGCGGTGCCCCCTGCCACCATAGTCCTCGATAATACTGTAGCGGTGCTTAGGCGAAGCCTTGCGACAGTAGCACATCAAGATCGTCACCACGCCGTCGTGCTGATGGAACTCTTCCCCGACACTTTGCTGGATCGGAGTTCGGGGATCGTCATCGAGCTGAACGTGTGCTAGAACTCGAAGGTGCCGTAGTTTCGGTGCTTGATCGGTCGGGCCGTGGAGACGTACGACTACATCAACCAAACGCTTCCGTTGTCGATCTACAAGGGTACGTAGATCACACTCTTCCCTCTCGTTGCTATGCATCACCATGATCTTGCGTGTGCGTAGGCATTTTTTTGAAATTACTACGTTCCCCAACAATAACGTGCTAGCTTACTAAAGTCCTCCACATACTGGCCAACTGTCCGTCCTCCTTGGCGCAAGTTGCGTAACTCGCGCTTCTTCATGGCCATAGCTCCTGCTGAAACATGGACAGTACGGAAAGCCTGCTGAAACTGGTCCCATGTGATAATGTCGATAGGAAAAGTGGCTGCGAAATTCTCCCACCATGATGATGCGGGTCTGTCAAGTTGATGTGTGGCAAACTTCACCTTTTCTGCATCTGTGCATCCTGTCGTGGTCAACTCCCTTGCTATCTTGCGGAGCCAATCATCTGCTACTATAGGCTCGGTGCTACTGGAGAACACTGGCAGGTTCAGCCTAAGAAAACGGGCTAAATGATCAACAGGTGGTGGTGGTGGTGGGTTGTTGTTGGTGTTCCCCTGATTCTGATTCTGGACTAGCAACTGCATCAACGTATTCTGCTGCTGGATCAACTGAGTGAGCTCCGGTGGGAAGGTAAATCCAGGGTCACGTCTCGGAGGCATCTGATGGGTTTAGAAAAAATGAGATTTTAGAATAGAGAGGGGATCTAAAGAGAAAACACTACCCATATGCACATGAGGCAATTGCAAACAATATCACTTCATTCAATCAAACAAAGGCATACAATCGGTCTAACTATCGCAAAAGTGCTCGGACTACTATATTTACATGGTGGAATACTACTACTGATGGGGTGGTCTACTAGAAATATTCTTCGGTTGCAGACTCCATGATATCTGCTCCAGCTTCATCAACATAGTCATCATCGCCATCGTCTGGGTCCGAGTCGGTGTCGTCGATGATGATGTAGTCTTCCGGGCGAATCTCCTTGGGTTCTTCGTCTTCTTCTACTGGTGTAGGGCCTCCCATAAATATTCCGATCTTCATTGTTAGGTCGACATTCTTATCCATTAGTACTTCGGTTTCCTCTTCATAATCTTCACGTGTAGCCTTGAGTTATTCCTCCAGTTTCGTGATTCTTGTCCTCGCCTTCTTCTGATCTATCATATCTGCGCACATCTGGTTCTCCTATCGTCGAATGTGCTGGTTTAACTCCTGGATGAAAGCTGTGATTGATCTATCCTTCTTGGTGCTGATCATCTCCCATTGCTCATCTCGGCGCCCACAAATCTGGTAGATAGTATCCTTGAGATCATTGCGGTAAACTTCTCCAATACGTCCCATGGCGATGTGAGCTGCCATGCTCTTTCCTAGACTCCAGGTTGGTGCATCAAAGGAGAACTCTATGGGCTTGGTGACTGGCATGAATGCCCTTCCTGGAACGTGAACTTGAATCATCCAACGCTCTTCTTCAGGTAAAGCGGTGTTGTAGGTTCCGGTGAAGCTTGGTACTCCGATGTTCAGGTATCTAGTGACTTCTTTCAAGTGGCGTCCAAAGGGTGTATCTTCATCCGGTTACATGAACTTGTTCCTTGCATCCGCCATCCTAAAGAGTAGAAAAGATGAGGAGTCAGAATGAGAGGAGTGAGTAGTGATCTAGGGCTTTAGCTTAGTGGTCGTGTCCTATAGTCAGCGTGTGCTCTGATACCATCTTGTAGTGACCAGACCTCAAACGGTCCAATCTCTATGCTCCAGTGTCATCCCTAGATCAGTAATGCTGACACCGCACAATAATTGAAGGATTTATAACATAGTAGCAATCACACACTTATTACAACGAGTGTCTCAAAAAAGAACTTATTACAATAAATATGGCTTAAGGCTATCTAATAACGATAACAGCGGAAGGCTTGGAAGATAAGTGAGTCCATCAACTCCAACGGCATCACTGAGTATAGAACCACGACCTAAAGGCACCTTACTCGTCGTCTGAAAAGTCTGTAACATAAACATTGCAATCCGAAACGGATCAACACATGGAATATGCTGGCAAGGTAACATATAGAGAGTAATGAAAGAATAGGCTAAACTACATGCATATTTGGCTGGTGGAAAGCTCTATGGTTACAGTTTTGCGTAAAACCAATTTTTCCCTACTGCAAAGGAATAAATTTTATTTAACTATCATGGTAGTTGTTAAACATTGAGAGTGTAGATACGCTCTCAATCCCAATTAAGCATCAACATTAAAACCCAACAATATTAATTAAAGTAACATGATGAGATTCACATAATAATCCAAGTACTAGATACTCAGGTTGTCCATAACCGGGGACACGGCTAACCATGATTATATTATACACTCTGCAGAGGTTTGCATACTTTTACCCACAAGACTCGATCTCCTCTGTTGGGATTCTCGCAGTACATGGTGTTTGAGAAACGGATGACCGAGACATAGTCTTTCCGAAGTGCTAGCACCTTACGATCGGGTAGACCGTTACACCTACTTTCCCCTACATCCGCTAGTCTATCACTATAAGAGTTCGCACGACTTAATCAACTATGCTAGAGCCCATAGTAGCTTGTGGCTGCACACGGAAGTTTCTAGTATGAATAATCTCATGATCCTTTTGAGCCTGGGTGGCGGTCCAAAAGAAAAACAGGCAATCGCTGAAATACCCAGGTGCCTCAATCCATCCAGATGTGTGTTTAAATTGCCACCTTAGATAAACCATTAATTATCAAACTCACATCTGTCATGAATACACTCAGCCAATCCACGTCTACTAGCATAGCATAGCAATATAAGAAAAGTAGAAGTATCTCCCAGGGTTTGATAATAAAACAGGTAATAGGTTCTACCTCATCTACTTCCCAAAATCCACAATTTAATTAGATCTTAATCATGCATTGTTTGAGGATTGATCTAATGCAATAAAAACTGGGTAGTAGGAGGTATGATCAAAGTGTTACTTGCCTTGCTGATGATCCACAAAACCTAGCGATTCGAAGTAGCAAGCGGCGCACTCCGGATACTCTATCGCAAACAAACAAGCATACAATAAGTACTCATCTAATGCACAGGTAAAAGTCAAATACGAGATCTAACCAGGAATTTCAACTTAAGAACTCCGGTTGGCAAAAAGAATCAAATCGAATGAAGCAACGAAAGTCAAACGGCAAAAGAAACAAGCTTTGTTTACTATTCTGGATCTAGGTCAAATTTTACAGAGGCAAAAATTTGTTTGAGTTGGTTAAACGGAAAGAGGGTTTTGAAACGAAACTCTAGGCGCTTGAATCGCCTAATTCCGATAAACGAGCGAAAAGTTATACTAGAACGAAAATCGGATCAGAAATCGCGATAAGAAATAATCGCGGATAATCCGAGAAAAAGAAAAACGAAAAACAGATTAACGAACGAATGTTCGTTATCTGGATCTAAACGATGAATGCATTCATTAAAACGAATGAACGAGCGAATGCTCGCTAATTAACCTAAACCAGAAAAAACCGATCTAATAAAAAAACGGAAACTAAAAAAAACCGAACGAAAACCGGCGAAAACCAACGGTTTTCTAAAAAAAACCGGCGGCGGGTCAACCTCGGTGGCGGGTCCGGCGGCTGCGGCTGGGCGCGGCGCTCAGGTGGGCTGAGGCGGCCCGGGGTGGCGCTATATAAAGGCCCCCCGGCCAAAGGAGTCCTGGCCGATCCCGGCCCGGAGTCGGTTCGTTTTTTTTAAATAATTTCGCGCAGAAAAACAAACAAAAGAAATACTAAACAACTCCAATAATCCCGAAATAAAATTTCCCCGGCTTCTAGAATCAAGCCGCACATGATGAACATTTATTTGGGGCCTAAATGCAATTTTGAAAAACGCGCATTTTTCCTAAATTCAAATAAAATAGCAAATAAAACCAAAATAAAATCTTATTTGATATTATTATTAAATCCTCAATATTTATTTATTTTGGGAAAGTCATTTTATTCCCTCTCTCATATGTTAGTGATAGAAATAATTGAAGATAAAATAAATAAAATCAAATGATCCTATTTTGAAAATTTGAGAAAACTCAAATATGAAAGTAACGAAATCCCCAACTCTCTCCGAGGGTCCTTGAGTTGCGTGATATTTCTAGGATCAACCAAAATGCAATAAAATATGATATGCAATAATGATCTAATGTATAACATTCCAAATTGAAAATTTGGGATGTTACAACCTGGGACTGTGATGCGAGTTCCAGAGGTTCGCTACCTCCAAGCAATCCACCTCCATTGCCATGTGCGAGAAGCCCCTCAGCTGGGCGAATATCACTCCCTCTCGCAACGCAAGGGTTTCTGCAATGAATGGATCGGTAACACCTGGGATTGGCTTGCTCCATGCACCTATGAAGGAGAGATGAGAGAGGGCAACTCCTCCCGCACCTCCCTTCTGGAGTTGGGTGTCCAGTGCGCCATCCGTGTTAATTTTGATCCACCCGGGATGTGGTGGATTCCATTTCTGAATCTCCATGTTTTTTCGCTGGGGTGGTGGCATGTCGAGTATAGCTAGGTCGTCTCGGGCCCCCTTGATGGCCTGGACGGGGTCATAACCATCCTCATCGTGTGTCCAACGATTCCTAGAAGTCCAGATTGAATGCATGATTGTGGTGATCTTGCATCTGTCCGAGTCGGAGAATCTAGTGTCAACCACTAAATCTCGTGCCCAAGTGTCGTGGTGCAACCGGGGGAGTTCCAGGACAAGAACCTCCTTAGCTACGGACCAGAAGGCTTGCGCGTGCGTGCAATGAACCAGTGCGTGGAAGAGATCTTCTTCCATAGCCTTGCACAAATCGCATAGTGAGTCAGTGCGGATGTGACGGTATTTCATGTTGGCGTAGTCAGGAAGAATCTCTCTGAGTACTCTCCACATGAGAACACGAACTCTTGGGGTCACTTTGAGTTTCCATAGAGCAGTCCACAACTGTTTTTGAGAAGTTGAAGTTCCCACTGCCGTCCCTTCCTCTAGAGCGCGACGCTCGTTCTGAGTCACAAGAGCACGGTAGGCTGATTTTACAGTGTACTCTCTAGATCGTTCAAAGGCCCACGCCAGGAAATCTTCTCCACCATTGTGCCGAATAGGAATGTTCAATATGTCCTCCGCATCTGGTGTGAGAAAGTTCCGGCGAACTGTTTCAATATCCCAAGTCCCTGTGTTACTGTCAATGAGCTCGGCGACCCGATCGATCGGATCGTTCCCTAGCCGCCCCATGGGCTTAATGGTATTGGAGGTGGGGATCCAAGGATCATTCGAAACTGAGATTGATTCACCATTTCCAACACGTTTGATCAATCCCACTTGCGATAATAGTTTCCATGTCGCTGAAGAAGAGGGCGGGGCGTTGGCCTGCATGAAGTCACTGTCGGGGAAATATTTCCCCTTTAGGACACGAGAGCAAAGGGAGTTGGGGTGAGTAATTAGGCGCCAACCATGTTTGCCGAGAAGCGCAAGATTGAATTTCTCGAGCTCTCTAAACCCCATACCCCCTTGGATCTTTGGTACTGACAGTTTCTCCCATGATAGCCAGTGCATAGATCGCCTATAAATGGAGCTGCTCCACCAATATTTTTCCATTGAAGATGTGAGTTGCTTGCAAACTTTTTTCGTCAGTAGAAAACAGGTCATACTGAAGGTGGGAATGGCTTGGATTACTGATTTTAGTAGTACCTCTCTTCCCACACATGCAAGGAGACGTTCTGACCAGCCTTGCATATTTGCACGACTTCGTTCGCCAATATGGTCAAAGGAGCCACTGTGAATCCGTCCTACCGCCGTTGGTAGGCCCAGGTATCGTTCAATGAATGCTTCAGAATGGATTCCCAATTCTTGTTTGACTATATCACTGAACAGGTTGACTTGCATTCTGGCTGAAGTAAATAGAGCTCTTGGCCTTGTTTACTGCTTGTCCGGAGCACTCTACATATATCCCAAGTATCTCATTTAATCTTCGTGTGCTTTGAAGGTTTGCTCCGAGGAATATGAGGCTGTCATCTGCGAACAATAGGTGGTTAACCCATGGAGAGCGAACACTCACACGAATACCACGATCAATATGAGGGCCACCGTGATTTTTCATTAGCAAAGTAAAACCTTCTGCACAAATTAGGAATAGGAAGGGGGACATGGGACACCCTTGCCGTAATCCTTTGGTTGGCTGAAAAAATGGCAGGAGTGTTCCATTGACCTTCACAGCGAAGCGGACTGATGAGACGCATTTCATGACTAGTCTGACAAACTTATCACAAAAGCCCAGCCGTGTCATCATCGCTTCTAGGTAATGCCACTCCACTCTATCAAATGCTTTGAGCATATCCAATTTTACTGCACATGAAGAATTCTTGCCTTTCCTCTTCTTCTTCATTGCATGAATACTTTCATATGCCACCAATACGTTATCAGTGATGAGTCGTCCTGGGACAAAGGCACTTTGTTCATCTCCTGTTATCTCATCCATCAAGTTCCTCATACGATTGGTATTTGCTTTTGCAGCTATCTTGTACAGAACATGACATAGAGCTATAGGGCAAAATTGGGATATTTTCTGGGGGTTACGTACCTTGGGGATTAGAGTTATGGCAGTGTCGTTTAGTCCCCTGGGTAGCTCACCTCCATTCAAGAATTCTAGGATGGCCATTGTTATGTCATCGCCGAGGATGTCCCAGTGTCTTTGGAAAAACCCAACGGTGAAACCATCAACACCCGGCGCCTTGGATGGTGCCATCTGAAACAATGCCGTACGCACCTCGTCAGCAGTATAGTCCTTCTCTAACATTTCATTCATTGTTGCTGTAACTCGGGGTGTGACAAATTGGAGCAAATCTGCCATATCTCTGTACCCTTGAGAGGAGTACAGATTTGTGTAAAAACTTTGGATCTCGTCGGCCACTTCTTCGGGGTCTGAACATATATGACCGTCGTCCCTTTCTAGAGTCGTGATCCGATTTAACCTTCTCCTCTGTGATGCCCGGGCGTGGAAGAATTTTGTATTCCTGTCGCCAGCCCGGACCGTTTGTACTCTGGATCTTTGCTTGATCCAGATTTCTTCTTGCCACAACGCTTCACGGAGTTGCGAAGCCACAGACAATTCCTCTTCTGTCAGCCCCCTTCCAACAGAAGCAGTTCAGAGCCTTTCCAAGGTTCTCTGCAATTTCCGAACCTTCTTAGCCATGTTACCAAACTCGCGCTCGCCCCAGGAGCCGAGTTGGGACTGTACGGAGTTTAGCGCTTCCACTACTCCTTTAAGTCCTTCCTGGCCAGCCCCGAATTTCCAACTATCCAAACAAGTTTGTCGTAGTCGGAATGGGTTTGCCAAACATTTTCATAACGAAAGGGGCGTTGCGAAGCTGGCCACCTATTCGGATGATCTCGCCTTAGTTCTGCCAGCACAAAACAATGATCAGAGTCGACTGAACTAATGCGTTTGACAGTGGTATACTCAAAGAGATGCATGAATTCATTATTTGCTAATGCTCGATCAAGCCGAGCTTTTACATTCGAGTCACCGTGCTGTTTATTATCCCATGTGAAGGGAACTCCTCTCCACCCTAGATCTAGGAAGGAGCAAGCATCAATAGCTTCGCGGAAGGCCTGCATCTGCCCTGCCGGTCGAGCATGCACACTGAAGTGTTCGTCAACATACATGGTTTCATTAAAATCGCCCATGCAGATCCATCCTTCGTGTTGAATTCCATGAAGTGTACGCAAGAACTCCCAACTGTGATGTCTATTCTCTGTCCGGGGTTCTCCGAAAAACCTGTAAAACGCCAAGGGTTTGGATCATCTCTCCTCTTGACTTTTACATCAATGTGCGCTCGGCTGTAGTTTTTTAGTTCAACATGTACTTCATCATTCCAAAACAAGCCGATGCCACCACTTAAACCGGTGCTATCCACCGCAAAACAACCTTGAAAACCTAGAACAGATTTCAGGTTCTCCACTCGTTTACCCTTAATCTTCGTTTCCATAACAAAGAGAAGGGCGGGACCTTCTTGCTTCACTATATTGCGAAGCTCGCGAACTGTCTCAGGGTTCCCAAGCCCTCGACAGTTCCAGCTAATACAATTCATTGGGACGGGTAGGGCTGCGTGGCAGCCGCTGCCGAGGTCCCAGAATTTTCAGGTGTAGGCCTTTTCTTTTTGCGTTCCCTTACAGCTGCTCCATCATCCTCTTCATCCTCGGTAGTCTCAGCCACCGGACCTCCACAAATCAGTAGCCGCTGCTTGTTGCTTTCCTCGACAGGAGATTTTGAGGAATTGGGCTCAATCCTCCTGTACACTTTATTTGCGCCATCTCCCCCCTTATGTTTGTTCCTATTGTTCTTAACTGGAGAGTTCACCTCATTTGTCTGCTCCTTAGCTGTACTGGACTGCTTGGCGTCTTGCCTTGAACCCCGGGCAGTGTCTTGCTCTCTGTTTGAGTCCTGGCTAGAGCTTGCCTTCTTCTAATCCTCCTGTGGCCAGAGACCCTTGCCAAACGGAAGATCACCATTGGCGTCGCGGGTTCCCGGAGTGGGACAGAAGAGATCGCTGTGGCCCAGACGACCGCACGAAAAACAAAAGTGTGGGATGTTCTCGTATTGAATGTTGTACAGATCGGTGCTCTTGCGTCTGGCCGATTCGATCAGGATCCAGCGCCTCAAGGGTTTGCTGACCTCTAACGTAACACGGGCTCTGAGGAAGCCTCCAACATGATCAAACCGAACTTGTGATGCTTGCTTATCTATCTGCTTTGCAATCGCCGTTCCCCATGAGTCACTTTGCAGATTAAAAGGCAGGTTAACTACCCTAGCCCAAACTTGTAGACGATCGAACTTTAGTTCAGACGGCTTCATGCAGTCGTCGAACTCGGTTAGGATCACTACATGCTTGCTAATGTGCCACGGGGAACCTTCCCAGACGCGATCGTGATCTCTCTGGGCAGCGAACTCCGCCACAAACATGTTGACTCCGATAGATCGGAATTCTAACCCCTTAGGGTTTCCCCAGGCGGGACGGAGGGCGTTGGAGATGGTTTGGATATGAAGATTGTTGCGGTTCAGCACCTTCCCGACGATCATCCACTTCTGCTGATCACCCTCCTCCCGATCGTCTATTACCAATGGCGTGGCCTCCTCTTCAGTTATGTCGAGTTTCCCTAGCGCCTCCGCCGACCGAGCCCTTGCCGAGTTGGGTGACAAGGAACCGGCACCACCAGATCCATTGTTCGCCAATGAGGAAGCTGGGGAAGCCATCTTCCTCTCCGGCGGTGAGATCTCGCCCCGCCGATCCGATCAGCGGGCGCCGCAGGTCCACGCGTGAAACCCTAATCGCCGCCTGTGAGGCGTCCGGGTTTTCCGCTGGAAACTATGCCGGGTCCTCTCTCTCGGAGGGAGTATATCCTAAAAATATGTTTCCTAATAATAAATTGCATTGCACATACACGATTACTAGTATAGTATATAGTACAAATATAAAAATACACAAAGGGGTAGATCCAACTAATCTCGGCCATTAATACATGCATGTCAATTCAACGACCTAGATTGATCCGATGACGAGCGCTCAACATGTTTAGCGTATAATAAATATGATACTGAATATTAATAATAACTCTAATCACATAATTAAGCATGTAATTAATATATTACCTAATATCAACATACAATTAATATCCTACATAATATCAACATGCAATTAGTTTCTACCAATATACGCGCGAAATGCACGTAACATATTTACTAATATTAATAGGATATGCAATTAATAGCTTGGAGATTTCATCCCAGTACACACTATGCCACGTTAATAGGTTGGTAATTTCTTCTCACTATGGCCATTAGCAGTAAGCCACTAACATGCATATCGTCTACATGCAATTAATCTTAAAACAAGATATGGCAAGATCATATATCTCATTTATTAGAAAACTATTACAACATTACCATGGATGGGATATAAATTAAGAACACCGGGTGCTGGAAAAGAATCACCATCATCTTCTTTCCCGACTAGGTGTTGTATAATGGCATCATTGGCCAACCTCTTAGTATCGCTTCTACTGATTGCCACCTTCTCTCCTGCACCCATACATGGTGCCAACAATAAGTCTATCCAGCACACCTACATTGTGCTCGTCGAGCCACCTCCCACACCCTTGAATGCCGATGAAGACATGTACCGTCATTGGTATGAGTCTTTCTTGCCCAAATCACGCGACGGCGACTCAGGCAAGTCACCTATTGTGCACTCCTACACCGAGGTGTTTAGCGGCTTCGCCGCAAGGCTCACTGCCCGGGAGCTCAACACAGTTGCGAAGAATCCGGGGTTCGTGCGTGCGTTTAGGGACCAAACACGGCACCTCATGACCACACACACTCCAAAGTTCCTTGGGCTCAGGAACGGCACCGGGATCTGGAGCGACGCTAGCTACGGGAAGGGAGTCATCATTGGGTTGCTCGATAGCGGCATCTACGCGGACCACCCTTCATTTGATGGTGACAACATCGCGCCGCCCCCGACAAGGTGGAAGGGATCATGCATGGCGACCCGGTGCAACAACAAGCTCATCGGTGCACAGTCATTCCTCGAAGAAGATGATGACCCTAGCGACCAACAGGGGCATGGGACGCACACCTCATCCACGGCAGCCGGTAACTTCGTCATCGACGCGTCGTATCATGGTATGGGAGCGGGCACCGCATCAGGAGTTGCTCCTGGTGCCCACATCGCCATGTACAAGGTGTGCGCTGATGGAGAATGTAATGATTCCGCCATAGTGGCCGGCCTCGACGCAGCCATCAAGGATGGGGTGGACGTGCTCTCACTCTCCATTGGCCATCTTGGCAGCCTCAGGTTCGATAAAGACCCCATCGCCATCAGCACATTCAGTGCCATATCAAAGGGCATCGTCGTGGTTTCCACGGGTGGTAACGAAGGACCCGATCCATACTCAGTAAACAATGATGCACCATGGATCCTCACAGTCGGTGCTAGCTCGGTGGATCGGAGCTTCGACATCGGCGTGAATCTCAGCAATGGCAAGTGCATCCATGGAGAAGGGCTTAGCCAGGTGGCAAAGCCGAGGTCAAAGATGTACCCGCTCCTCTACTCCGAAGAACGAGGCAAGTTTGACTACATGGATAACCATGTCGTCAGTGAGAAGATCGTGGTCTGTGAAACGGATACTACCCGGGAGAACATCGACAACATAATGAGTGCCGGTGCGGCCGGCGTAGTGCTATTGAACGGTGAATCCAACGGATACACGATTGAGCTTGAGGATTACAACTCCAGTGTGGTGCAGGTGAGCACGAACGATGGCGCCATCCTCAGAGCTTACGCGACATCGACGACAAACAGCTCGGCGGGTGCCATTTTCTCGTACCACAACACACTGCTTGGCGTCCATCCGGCCCCTGTGGTGGCATCGTTCTCTTCCCGAGGTCCAAGCATCGACATCCCCGGCGTGCTCAAACCGGACGTATTGGCGCCGGGGCTCAACATCCTTGCCGCATGGCCGCCGGGAACGGACTCTATACTAGGCCCTTTCAACATCTTGTCCGGCACATCGATGGCAACACCACACATCAGTGGCGTCGCCGCGCTTATCAAGAGCTTGCATCCAGATTGGTCCCCGGCGGCCGTCAAGTCGGCCATCTTGACGACGGCGGACGCTGTTAACAGCACTGGCGGCTCGATCTTGGACGAGAATCACAGGAAAGCCGACGCGTATGCAAAAGGCGCGGGGCATGTGAATCCGGCGAGGGCCGCCGACCCTGGCCTGGTGTATGACATGGGTGTCACCGACTATGCTGGTTACATCTGCTGGCTCCTCGGCGACGAAGGCCTGGCAACCTTCGTGTGCGACAAGAGATCGACTTGCGCGAAGCTCCCCAAGGTCAAAGACGTGCAACTCAACTACCCGACCATAACTGTGCCATTGAAGTCAACAACCTTCAGCGTGAACCGGACAGTGACGAATGTAGGGCCGCCAGCATCGACGTACACCGTGAGGTTGGACATGCCCAAATCGGTCATGGTACATGTTGCCCCGAACAAACTGGTGTTCTCCAAGGCTGGGGAGAAGAAGACGTTCACCGTGTCGGTGAGTGGCAAGGACGTTCACGGACAAGGACACGTGGAGGGAAGCTTGAGCTGGGTGTCGGCGAAGCATGTTGTGCGGAGCCCGATCATCGCCGTTCCTAATCTCCCCGAATCTCCGCCGCCTCTACAGAATGTTTAGGTGCGTTGTGGAAAAGGGCTAGCTAGAAGTGAATGTTTGAAGTGTTGCATTTTGTTTATCATCAATTTGTACGGTTGCTTAAAATGTCAAATCGATCAACTTTCTGAGCATTTACATCAATACCATAGTATACGTATAGTGTGAGCTATTCCTATCGCCGTGAACTTGCCGAACAAGGCAATGCTGGTGAACAAAAGCCCAAGTGTGTGTGCAGTGCGAGCTAAGAAAGCCGGTTAATCATTCGGCATTATGCATGGTATTGAGTCATGATTGTCAAGTGTCAAGTTATTTTAGAAGCTGAACCCTCAAGTGTGAAGTTCAGTTAACAGGGGCAGTGGAGTAACTGTAGCTGGATCGTTAAGTCCTGAATGCCAAGTTCAGAATATGACACTCAATTATCATGGCAAAATTTCGTACTTTCTAATGTGCGGGTGCGCTGGTTTCTGACTAGTTGATCTAATCATCTTGAAATGGCATTTTTTCTAAATATACTCGCAAGTCGCAACCATCATGGCCTTACGGTGATACACGCTGCTGAAGCCCCAACCGGCCCAAGCCTCGGCCAGCCCTTCTCTAAAAGCGATGCAGATTGCAGGTTTGCCTCGCACCAATATGCTCCTTGCATGAGTCTTTTTTTTTGAAAAGCTAGTAACCTCTGGCCATTTTTCGTTTTTCATCCTACTTGCATCATGCCTGATGACTTTTTTTGTGCCAGCAATTTTAGTGGTTCTATTTCCATTGCCAACCAAACAAAGCCGAAGGGTCATGAGGAAGAGGGAGTGGAGTTGTCTCTGCGTTTCGGCGGTCCCTCACTGTCAACTGGGGCCGACGGTTGCTGCGGCCTTCTGCACTCTCTCGGCCTTCTGCTTCGTCCTAGGGTGAGTTTGCTTCTATATAGGAGAAAACAAATCAAATTATAGTTACAACAATTTTTTGTAAGGTCAGTAATCACAAATATTCCTATTTATTTTGCCACATGCTTCCTACTAGATTCTTCTATGCTGTCGTAAACATTGACATCCGGCCATGTCGTTTCCGTTTTCTAAGCGACATATGCTTCGTACTTGCTTCTTGAAGCTTAATGATGCAGTTGTGTTGCATGCTATTTCGAAGTATTAGGAAGCAAGAATGCCAATCATCTTGAGCTAGGTTGTATGGTGCCAAAGGTCTCCATCGCCAATGGGATTTTTGCCACCAGTTCCCATTGTTGATTCGTGTGCTTGCCATCAATCGTGACTCGTCTGCATGCCACTAGTGCCCCCCCATTGTTGAACTCGACGATCCCGCTGGCCAGCACGTCACCCAGGCAGTGCCAGCAACCTTTGAGCACCTTTGAAGCATAAAAAGTTTAGGCACCATGCATCCGAATAGAAGGTAGGAAGCAACAACTAGTACTAGAAAGAAGCTTCAAAATACATATATAGAAACATTGGATGCTTAAGAATGGATATTTTGAAGCATGGTTCTATTGCAGTAAACTATCTGAACTAAACAAACATAAATCTGAGGAAGCGTGGATACTTCAAAGCATCAGTTACAGGGACACTATTTTCACTTCTGTCTTGCCAAAGTCGCAATGCGTGCTGAACAGATGATCATGGATAAGCTCTACACATGTCGCAACCTCCTTGTGACCAACAGAACAGTTGGCGGCAAACAGCGGTGCCTTGTCATGTTTGTGATGTTTGCATCACACTCAACATCAATAGCCTCATTTAGCATTGTGTGCAAACAAGAAGCATGCCTGAAGTCGGGCAGCAAAAGGTCTATAAATAGAAAATTTAGTTAGAAACAAGGAACCACAAAAGTTGCAGTGGAAATTTTTATTACAATAAGAATAATGTTAGTGCACTGGAAGTTTACTAGAACAAGCTATACTCACAGTGCTTGAAGCACATGTAATTCCGGGAAAATGTTTGTAAAATAAGAAGCACATACAGGCAATGGTTGATGCAAAACTTCACCAGCATGGTAGAATCAGAATGGCATATAAAAGCAAATTATGTTGTAGGAAAGAGGATACATGAGAAATAAAGGAAGAAAAAAGAAGAAAAAAAATAAGAACACCAAGCAAAATCATGCTGGAAAGACCGAAAGAAATGACGCCCAGAAAAACCAGCAGGAAGGTTCCCATATACCGGTGAAAAATACCCCTACATGGGTGCCCGATTTTGCTACATAGTGCCATGGGGGTGTGCGGTTGTGCGTCAATGTAACAAAATGCTTATAAGTGGCTCTTAAGACCCCAAATAGAATTTAGTGGCAATCTGCCGCATATTCCGCCTGATGCGTCACTGTAGTGGGCCGACCCAATTTGCTTCACGTTCGTTTCACACATTTTCTTTTTTTTTCTGACGGTCGTTCTTTCTTTTCTGGCGGTTGTTCTTTCTTTTCCTATTTGAAGATATGCTAAATACAAATATTTTATAAATTAACTTACTTGCCTTTTAAGGAAATGTTGAGCGCGCATGTGTAAAGATTCATGCCGTGTGAAAATTGTGTTCACACCATTTTGAAAATGTCCATAACATGCAAAAACATGTTCATGATATTTAGAAAATGATTAGGCGTTCCAAATATATGTTCGTAACATTTTTTTCAAATGTTTCTACAATGTAAAAAACATTTTGTACCATTAAAAAATGTTCATGACATTTTTTAGAAAATTCTAAGAAACAAATGTTTTGCGCGTTAAAAGTACCTATGGCATTTATGTTTAACGTGTATTCAAAAAATGTTCAATGTGTACTCCAAAAATGTTCAAGGTGTATCTGAAAATCTTTTGCATATATTTAGAAAATATTCATCATGTATTTGAGAAATATTCAGCATGTATATAAAAAGTGGTCCCAGTGTATAGAAAAATGTACAACGTGTATTAAAAAAGTCAACATTATTTGAAAAAGGATTGAAGTAAAATAAACAATGAACAAAAAAAAATGAAAAGCAATACATAAAACAAACAAAAATGAAAGAAATAAAAATTCGTGGAAGCTTCTAAAACCAGTCTGAACCTGTCACTTTCGTAAACCGATCAAGAAAAGGTACATTGGGCCATCCCGTTAGGGGTAACGCTAGAGATGAGAAAGTAGTTCGTCTCGCAATAGAGGAGACATAGCCCTTGCGTGGGTACACCCACCAAGCTTCTTCAATAGGAGTACTTAACACAACTGGGAACGACCATAATAGAATTGATGGTGCAGGGGTAAAAATTAGAAAATTTATTCCTGGGTTGTCAGATCGAACATGAATGGCCCATATTCTAGCGGATGGATGTGTGCGCTCTTCTTTGCAGAAAGGTACCTCATTTCTTGTCATATTTCTTATGATCTACTCCGAATGTGAGCGGCGGCCTAGGCCCAAAAAATCCCCAGCGCGAGCGGCGTAACAGGCCTCCGCTCGTATCCTTGCCGACGGCGGCGACGGTCTAAATCTCGTGCCTAGCTGGGCGACCACGGCTACTGGAGGTCGTGTTACATCTACGTCCCCATGGTTCCTGGTCGTCTACTCTCCGGCAATCGAGCTTCCATGACAGATCTCGCCAATAGCTGCGCTCTAACGCTGTCAGAACAAGTTCTCCAGGGTACTGTTCTCTGACGTCTTACCCTGCTCCGCCATTCTCCACACGTGGCTCCACCACCCCGCGACTAGTTCTACCATCCGCCGACACAGGAGAAGCTTCGGGTATATTCGTTTGTAAGCCACCTCCCAATTTCTAAGTTTCTTTAGCATATTATCTAGAAATTATTTTGCTGCAACTGGACATATAATTGATCCGTGGAGAACTGATTTTTACATGAGCTATGCCTCCTCCACTAAAGTACTCCTGGCTTTAGATTCTATTAGGAGCATATGGGGTGTAGCAGTTGGGCGTTCCATATGGTAGATGTGTACTATGCTTGCAATAAAGTCATCTCTACGTTCTTGGGTGTTCCATATTTCTTGCTTCTACTGGGTGTCGGGTTGGTGACAGAAAATGTCGGTGCTTGACATGAAGGGGACGGAGTTTTACATTGCTAACCTTCCATGTAAAGTGGGAGCCTTCTACAAAGTTGATACAACCATTGCGTAGGCTAGGGAAGTCAAACTCAGGGTGTTTGTGTATGGAAAAGGTGAACTGACCTTGAATTTCATACCATAATGGTGAGAGTTATGTTCAATGGCACTTGGAGAAGTCCATCTGATTGGGATTTCAGTATATTTTTGTGGGTTCAACTGAGGGGCACTTGTTCCTATATCATCGTGGAAGCACATCGCTTGATGTTGGTTGTTTCTCATTGGATGTCAATACATTCAAGTTGGATAGGGTGTGCACTTCAAAGACGAGCATATATAGGTCGCACACATACATAGCAACATTTCACCATCGTTGTTGTCCTCACCAACAGTGGCAAGTGCTAAACTCTCTGTTTTGTCCTTGTTATCTCCTTCCTTCCATACTTATTTCACAAACTTGCCTTATTGGTTCATTATTGTGATCAGTAATTTTGACCTACATGGCTTGGTAATTCTTAGCTTTCTCGTTCTTATGGCAAAAAATCAAGCACCATAATATCATTGGGGTGAATGATAACATTTCACCAAAACTCAATGTGTTGCAAGCGTATAAAGGGTTGGTAGTTATGAGACATTCCTCTCACAAAAATTTCAAACGTTCACAAAATTTGAAAAAGTTTGTATATTTGACAAAAGTTCACAAATTTTGGAAAAGTTTCATGGATTTTAAAAAAGTTCGCAATGGAAAAAGTTTACGAGTTTTAAAAAACTTCACAAAACTTAAAAAGAAAAAGGGAATAGAAAGAAAAGGCAAAGAACAAGAAAAATAAAAATAAAAATAAAATCCTGAGAAAACCAAGCAAAATCATGCATGAAAAAGTGTAAGTAAACCTGTCCAGAAAAACCGGCGGAACCTTCATGGGAAGGTTCCCAAATACCAGTGAAACTAGCCCTACACAGGTGAGCCATTTTGCTACATAGTGCCATGGGGGGTGTGCCACATGTAACAAAATGCCTATAAGTGGCCCTTAAGGGGCCGGATATAATTTGTTGTTTATCAGCCGCATATTCCCCGCAGATAGTATTTGCGAGACAGAAGGATTGTTCGCCTGATGCGTCACTGATGTGGGTGGGCCCAATTTGCTTCTTCCTTTGTTTTTCTCACTTTTGCTTCTTATTCATTCTTCTGTTTTTTTGACGGTTGTTCTTTCTTTTCATATTTGAAAAATTTCCGAGTACAAACGTTTTTGGAAATAATTTACTTACATTTTAAGAAAATGGTTAGCGCGCATTAAAAGAATATCGATGTAGTGTAAAGAAATGTGTTCACTCAATTTTATAAGTGTCCTTAACATTCATAAACATGTTCATGACATTTAGAAATGATCTACTGTGCAAAAATATGTACAGAACATTTTTTAAAATATATATACAATGTAAAAAATGGTTCACATAATTTAAACAAGATTTCATAACATTAAACCAAATCTTCATCACATTTTTAGAAAATTTAAAAAACAAATATTTTGTGCTATTAAAAAAATACCTATGGCATTTTATGAAAACTGTTTAACATGTACTCAAAAAATGTTCAACGTGTCCTCCAAAACTGATCAAGGTTTTTCTGAAAAATCTTTCACATGTATTTGAAAAATATTCATCATGTATTTCAGAAATATTCAGCATGTGTCAAAAAAATGTTTCATGTGTATATGAAAAATGTACAACATGTATTAAAAAGTCAACATTATTCAAAAAAGGAAAGGGAAATATAAAAAGAACAAAAAATAAAGAGCGATACTGGAAACAAACAAAAATGTAAGAAAAAAACGCGTGGAAACTTCTAAAACCAGTCCAAACCTGTTGCTTTCGAAAATCGATACACAAAAGCTACATTGGGATGCTAGAGATGAGACGATAGCTTGTCTCATAATAATGGAGACATAGCCCTTGCGCATGTACACCCACCAAGCTTCTTTAATAGGAGTACTTAACACAACTATGTTCTCATCTCGCAAAAAAAAACACAACTATGCTCTCTCCAAAAAGATAAACAATTAACACAACTATGCATTGACAACTACATTACTAATTACAAAGCTTACGTGAGTACTAGTATATGATGAGAGTGGACCTCTCAAAATTGCACAATGCTACATCTGAATTTTCCTGACATAATTTCTTTTGTTTCTGAAAGAAGAAAAGCTAGACTTTCGGGGGTGTCCATCCTTATCCTTGTCTGGCAACTATGGTGGTTAGTGTAACCTGTCGAACGTGAGGTGGAACGCGTGGTATCAGCGGATCCCTCGTGAGCGGTCCGCGTTGCGCACCACATCCCCTGGCTCAGGCTGATCACCTATACCGGCGGGAGTAGAACATTTTTTTCAAGCACATGCAAGAGGATTGCACACTTTTTATATTAAGGAGAAGGATAATTTTACAAAGAGTTACAACAGCGCCGATAGACAACGCAGTCCACAAAATGAGAGCTACTAAGTCACTCCTCTTGATAGCCCATCTAGTTCGGCTCTAGTCCACGTTTGAAATTCCTCTTTGATGCGCCGAGTCACCAGATGAGGCATGTCAGCTACTTTGTCAAACACACGTTTATTCCGCTCAAGCCAGATGAAGCGAAGCACAAGGCATACCATGGTGTTGATTGATAACCCACAAGTATAGGGGATCAATTGTAGCCTCTTTCGATAAGTAAGAGTGTCGAACCCAACGAGGAGCTAAAGGTAGAACAAATATTCCCTCAAGTTCTATCGACCATCGATACAATTCTACGCACGCTTGACGTTCGCTTTACCTAGAACAAGTATGAAACTAGAAGTACTTTGTAGGTGTTGTTGGATAGGTTTGCAGGATAATAAAGAGCATGTAAATAAAAAGTAGGGGTTGTTTAGATGAAGACACAACTAAGTTAGTTTTAGTAGAGAGCTTTTTGTCACACAAGAAAGTTATTTGTCCCTAGGCAATCGATAACTAGACCGGTAATCATTATTGCAATTTTATTTGAGGGAGAGGCATAAGCTAACATACTTTTTCTTCTTGGATCATATGCACTTATGATTGGAATTCTAACGAGCATCCGCAACTACTAAAGATCATTAAGGTAAAATCCAACCGTAGCATTATAAGGCATCAAGTCCTCTTTATTCCCATACGCAAACAACCTACTTACTCGGGTCTGTGTTTCTATCACTCATGCCACCCACCATAAGCAAATCATGAACATATTGCAAACCCTACAGCGGGGATCCCTCATGCTTGCGCGACACGGAGAGCACCATAGGACAACACCAATAATAAAACATGCAACTCAAACCAATCACGATCATCCATTAACCCATAGGACAAAACGGATCTACTCAAACATCATAGGATAGCCATACATCACTGGGAAATAATATATAGCGTTGAGAACCATGTTTAAGTAGAGATTACAGCGGGTAAAAGAGGGGTTACACCGCTGCATAGAGGGGGGAAGAGTTGGTGATGATGGCGGTGAGGTTGTTGGTGTAGATTGCGGTGATGATGATGGCCCCGACGGCGTTCCGGCGCCACCGGGAGAGAGGGGGAGAGAGCCCGCCTTCTTCTTCTTCTTCCTCCTTACCTTCTCCCTAGATGGGAGAAGGGTTTCCCCCCTGGCCCATGGCCTCCATGGCATGGGAGGGGCAAGAGTCCCTCCGAGATTGGATCTGTCTCTCTCTGTTTCCGCGTTCCCTGATTTCGCCCTTTCACCGTTTCTTAAATTCCCGGAGATCCGTAACTCCGATTGGGCTGAATTTTGGACATGATTTTTATTCGGATATTGGCTTTCTTGTGGCGAAAGAAGGGCACCAACCGCCTTACGGGGTGGCCACGAGGGCCCAGGGCGCACCTGACCCCCCTGGGGCGTGCCCCTGCCTCGTGGGCCCCTCGAGCATCGTCTCGCGTTGATTTCACTTCCCAAAATTCACATATATTCCAAAAAACATCTTTGTCAGTTTTTATCCCATTTGGACTCCGTTTGATATGGATTTTCTGCGAAACAAAAAACATGCAACAAACATGAACTGGCACTGGGCACTGGATCAATATGTTAGTCCCAAAAATAGTAGAAAAAGTTTCCAAAAGTATATGAAAGTTGTAGAATATTGGCATGGAACAATAAAAAATTATAGATACGACGGAGACGTATCAGCATCCCCAAGTTTAATTCCTGCTCATCCTCGAGTAGCTAAATGATAAAAAAGATATTTTTTGATGTGGAATGCTACCTAGCATAATCTTGATTATGTAATCTAATCATGGCATGAATATTAAGACATGAGTGATTCAAAGAAATAGTTTATCATTTGACATTAAGACAATAGTACTTCAAGCATACTAATAAAGCAATCATTTCTTTTCAAAATAACATGGCCAAAGAAAGTTATCCCTACAAAATCATATGGTCTGGCTATGCTCCATCTTCACCACACAAAATATTCAAATCATGCACAACCCCGATGACAAGCCAATCAATTGTTTCATACTTTTGATGTTCTCAAACCTTTTCTACTTTCACGCAATACATGAGCATGAGCCATGGATATATCACTATAGGTGGAATAGAATATGATGATGGAGGTTGTGCGGAGAAGACAAAAAAGGGAGAAAGTCTCACATCGACG
This sequence comes from Triticum dicoccoides, assembly GCF_002162155.2. Classification (NCBI taxonomy): domain Eukaryota; kingdom Viridiplantae; phylum Streptophyta; class Magnoliopsida; order Poales; family Poaceae; genus Triticum; species Triticum dicoccoides. Next base: position 15,605,059 of record NC_041390.1, read on the forward strand.
CGGCTAATCAACGGACTATGGAGATGCCCATCAATTGATGTCAATGCAAGGAGTAGGGATTTCCATGCAACGGATGCACTAAGAGCTATAAGTGTATGAAAGCTCAAACTGGAAACTAAGTGGGTGTGCATCCAACTTGCTTGCTCATGAAGACCTAGGGCATTTGAGGAAGCCTATCGTTGAAATATACAAGCCAAGTTCTATAATGAAAATTCCCACTAGTATATGAAAGTGATAGCTCAAGAGACTCTCTATATGAAGACATGGTGCTACTCTGAAGCACAAGTGTGGTAAAAGGATAGTAACATTGTCCCTTCTCTTTTTTTTCTTTTTCTTTTTTTGTAGGCTTCTTTGGCCTCTATCTTTTTTGGGGGGCTTCTTTGGCCACTTTTATTTTGATCATGGGACAATGTTCTAATAATGATGATCATCACACTTTTATTTACTTACAACTCAATATTACAACTCGATACTAGAACAAAGATATGACTCTATATGAATGCCTCCGGCGGTGTATCGGGATGTGCAATGATCTAGCGTAGCAATGACATAAAAAAATGGACAAGCCTTGAAAACATCATGGTAGCTATCTTACGATCATGCAAAGCAATATGACAATAAATACTCAAGTCATGTATATGATGATGATGGAAGTTGCATGGCAATATATCTCGGAATGGCTATGAAAATGCCATAATAGGTAGGTATGGTGGCTGTTTTGAGGAATATATAAGGAGGCTTATGTGTGATAGAGCGTATCATATCCCGGGGTTTGGATGCACCGGCGAAGTTTGCACCAACTCTCGAGGTGAGAAAGGGCAATGCACGGTACCAAAGAGGCTAGCAATGATGGAAGGGTGAGAGTGTGTATAATCCATGGACTCAACATTAGTCATAAAGAACTCACATACTTATTGCAAAAATCTATTAGTCATCGAAACAAAGTACTACGTGCATGATCCTAGGGGGATAGATTGGTAGGAAAAGACCATCGCTCATCCCCGACCGCCACTCATAAGGAAGACAATCAATAAATACCTCATGCTCCAACTTCGTTATATAACGGTTCACCATACGTGAATGCTACGGGAATCACAAACTTCAACACAAGTATTTCTACAATCCACAACTACCCACTAGCATGACTCTAATATCACCATCTTTATATCGCAAAACTATTGCAAGGAATCAAACATATCATATTCAGTATTCTACGAGTTTTATGTAGGATTTTATGACTAACCATGTGAATGACCAGTTCCTGTCATCTCTTTAAATAGATATAAGTGAAGCAAGAGAGTTTAATTCTTTCTACAAAAGATATGCCCACGCTCTAACAAATATAAGTGAAGAAAAAGAGTATTCTACAAATGGTGGTTTTCTATGTGAAGAGAAACAGGCAATCCAAACTTCAAAAGATATAAGTGAAGCACATGAAGCATTCTATAAAGCCATACTCAAAAGATATAAGTGAAGTGCAATGAGCATTCTATAAATCAACCAAGGACTATCTCATACCAGCATGGTGCATAAAATAAAAGTGAAAACTAAATGCAAAAGACGCTCCAAGATTTACACATATCATGTGACGAATAAAAATATAGCTCCAAGTAAAATTACCGATGATTGTTAGAAGCAAGAGGGGATGCCTTCCGGGGCATCCCCAAGCTTGGTTGCTTGGGAGTCCTTGAATATTTCCTTGGGGTGCCTCAGGCATCCCCAAGCTTAGGCTCTTGCCACTCCTTATTCCTTCATCCATCGTGATCTCTCCCAAAACTTGAAAACTTCAATCACACAAAACTTAACAGAAAGTTCGGTAAGATCCATTAGTATAATAAAGCAAATCACTACTCTAAGTACTGTTGAAAACCAATTCATATTTTGTTTTTTCATTGTAGCTACTGTAATATAACTTTTGCATGGCTTAATCCACTGATAGAAATCGATAGTTTCATCAAAACAAGCAAACTATGCATCAAAAACAGAATTTGTCTTAAACATGACAGTCTGTAGTAATCTGAACATTCACCATACTTCTGTTACTCCAACAATTCTGAAACAATTAGGAAAAATAAAAAATTTGTATAGAAAGACAGTGCAAAAAGTTTCAGAACCGTTTGACGTTCCAGTAAAAAATGTAACATCGCGCACTACAGCCAAAGTTTCTGTTCTACACTGCATAAACCAACAAGCAATGTAAACATCCTAAAGGCAAATCTTGGCACATTATTTTTATAATACAATGGAATTGTACAAGGGGTAATTATTTTTGTTGAAAAGTTTCTGTAATCAAGATTCACAAAGTTTCCGTGAGCATGAACAAAGTCAAGGAGCTCCCCCACTTCAACAATGCTTGTCTCCCTCACTTTCACTTTCCTTTTTGAAAAGTTTTGGGTTCCCCTCTTTAATTTTTTGTTTTTAAACTATATAAAAGCACTCAACAGAAATAAATGACTCTCTAAAACTTCCGGCTTGTCTCCCTGGCAACACTTTCGTTAAAGCCATTAAGCTAGGCATATAGTGCTCAAGTAATGGATCCACCCGGATCCCAAGGTATATCAAAGCCAATTTTAATTAACAATGGTTTGTGATTTAGTAGTGAGCACAAAGTAACATATATCATGCAACAACAAAGTCTAACTCTCTTCCTATGCATCGGCATGTCATAAAAGAACAATTCATGCACACATAGTAAAGGCCAATGCATAGTATAAACAGTTTCTTGCAATTTTATCATATTGGAAACATGGAGAGGCGGAGATGTAGTTACTCTCTTATAATAAATGCAAGTAGGAGCAGCAAGCACATGCATATTATATTCATCAAAATTATCACGTGCAACGGTAAAATGCAACCCATCAATATAATCCTTAATAAGGGCAAACTTCTCCGATATAGTGTAGTCGGGAGAATTCAAATAGATAATAGGACTATCGTGCGTGGGTGCAATAGCAACAATTTCATGTTTAACAGAAGGAACCATAGCAAGTTCATCTCCATAAGCATAATTCATATTGGCACCTTGGCCACAAGCAAAGCATCATCAAAAAGGGATATTTCAAAAGAATCAGCGGGATCATAACAATCATCATAGCAATCATCCTTTGGTAAGCATGAAGGGAAATTAAACAATGTATGAGTTGAAGAGTTACTCTCATTAGAAGGTGGGCACGGGTAGCTAATCTGCTCTTCCTCCTTTTGTTCTTCGCTCTCCTCATCATCTTTTTCATCCAATGAGCTCACAGTTTCATCAATTTCTTCTTCCATAGACTCTTGCAAAATATTAGTCTCTTCTTGGACAGCGGAGACTTTCTCAATAAATTCATCAATATTGGATTGAATTCATAATTTTCATAGAAATATTTAAGTATAGCAACATTTTTAGGTTTGTAAACAGCATCATCAAGATTTTCACACTCTTTAAACAAAGATTCAATTTCATAAGCACCCATAAAAGCAACGAATTCTTCTATTTGTTCCACATCATAATAATCATATATACCATTAGCATAAGAAGCCAAGGTTTCATCATCATTAAATTCACATGAAAAGGGAAGGTGTGGAGCCTTCATCCTAGAGCAACAAGTATACTCATATCTTAAGCATAGTTGCCGAGCATACCAATGCAACATATAAATTTGATCCCATAATAGTTCCCCTTTTTGAGTCAAGAGATAATCCCTAAAGTATTCACGTTGATCCAACGTTACTCCCATTATAAAGTTGAATGGGGTTTTCTCAGGATTATCAAAGTAGTACATAATACCTTTCACATAATGAGCATCGAGGGTTTTAGGAGGTTCCCCATCTCCATGAGTAGCAAGTAAACCTAATTTTTTTTGGTATTTCGTGTTCCATATCCATAACTAAAGATAGAGAACAACTTAGAACAACAAATAAAAATTACTTAGTGATAAAACAAACAAGCACACACGAGAATATTCACCCCACGCTATTGCTCCCCGGCAACGGCGCCAGAAAAAGGTCTTGATAACCCACAAGTATAGGGGATCAATTGTAGCCTCTTTCGATAAGTAAGAGTGTCGAACCCAACGAGGAGCTAAAGGTAGAACAAATATCCCCTCAAGTTCTATCGACCACCGATACAACTCTACGCACGCTTAACATTCGCTTTACCTAGAACAAGTATGAAACTAGAAGTACTTTGTAGGTGTTGTTGGATAAGTTTGCAAGATAATAAAGAGCGTGTAAATAAAAAGTAGGGGCTGTTTAGATGAAGACACAACTAAGTTAGTTTTAGTAGAGAGCTTTTTGTCACACAAGAAAGTTATTTGTCCCTAGGAAATCGATAACTAGACCGGTAATCATTATTGCAATTTTATTTGAGGGAGAGGCATAAGCTAACATACTTTCTCTTCTTGGATCATATGCACTTACTAGATCGTCGAAGGCGCGCATTGCCGCGCCCGTCTATTTTTGCAATATAATATCCTTTCCATATTATTTTACATAGATAAAGTGTCAAAAAATGGATGCAATTTTCTGTGTGAAAATTATAGATGGTGAAAATAGTTGAAAAGTATTGCACTACTCGACCATACTACCCTAAACTCTAAACTCCAAATCCAATGGATGAATCAGTGAAGCCATATCTATTGTACATCAATAGGATAGTATACGGTGCATAGGCAGCATAGCAACACTAAGTAACTAAGGAATAATAAGTTGTGGGAATCACCTAATTATTTGGCGTTGTCTACTGCTCTGAAAGAGCCACAAGAAAGACCTTGCTTTCTACACGTCCATTTGTTCAATAAAATGAGAGGAATTTGTATAAATTCTTTTAAGGATGAGACATCGTAGATAAGATGTTATACCCAATAACAAGCTAATGATTCTATTTGCGAAACAACATTAAATAAGCTCAAAAGAGAAACCTTAGTACACTTTAGAAGGTGTAAAGTGTAGCACTGCTCAAAACATTAGACTGGAGACTTCTATCATAAAATCCCGAGTTTACAACAAAGATCAAATGTGCGAATTTAAATAAAAACATGTTGTGGAAAATAAAAACTACTTTGTTTATTGGTACCTAATTACAGATGTGGTCTTTATTATGATGGGCAAGACCTCCAAGGGAAGACAAACAAACACATCCAATTAGTAACAACATATTTGATAATACTGAGCCTTGTATTGACTACTGGAGAACATGACTCATTCCATGGTTCAGTGCATATATCAATAATTGTCTTCTTCTCATTTCCAAAAGTAACATTCAGAAGCCCCCCAACTACATTTGCAAAAGGTCCATCTTTCCTAATATGATGAAGTCAATATTTATCAAAGCTAAAGGTGTCACGAAATGAAGGCTTGAAATTTTGAACGGTATGGGCATCTAGACACTAAAGATTGAAGCATGTACACAGAAATGGTATCCAATCCAACCTTAACACGTTAATAAGAAGGCACATGTGATATACACCGTAGCAGAAGGGCTGGTCATTTCAAGAAATTACACACGAGGAGGATATTGTTTTATCATGTAACATTCCAAGTAACTTAAGAATAGACATATCCATGTGTTCAGATCAAATTGTATGGAGAACTGCTCCCAACAAATTAAGAAGATGGGCATATGTGCATATATATGAAAAAGGTCTGTGATAAGAGAGCATACATGAGCAAGTAAAAACAACATTAGCAAGTCGCTCCATGTTAGGTGTTTTGATGAGGGCTCGATGACCTTGAGTCTTCAAAACCTACAGGAGAAGAACATCTATAACAATCACTGACAAAATCACCCAACTGTCAATGTAAAAAATTGGTAAACTCGTGCAACAATGGAGAAATTTCTCACCATAAATACACCAGTCTATTTTCTACAGGACACAATCGAATTGATCCTCCACGTGGCGACCGATGCATGTTATGATCTCACATCTCCCCCCTTCCCATCCTATGCTTCAAAAATTACAACATCATCTCATCACATCACCTTATTCCAAGCAATTGAAACAACCACAAATAGTATCAAAAACATTGGGAGAAACCTCATCACCTAACTGGCTGTGTGCGGGATGGGGATTAGAGGCAATAGGAATTTCTGCTCATGGAGTATAAAGGTGTCCATATAGGTGATGTGCAGGGGAAGGAGAGCGGAGGAAAAAAGGCTTGAGAGTGGAGAAACTCACATTGCCATTATCTCTTAGAACTCGGAACTCGGAGGCTTTTGGAAAGGGACTCCAGTTAAATGCCTGGCACTGGAATGAGCTAAAAACAGGGAATTAGCCAATTACAAACACACGGTAACACACATCAGAACACATGGGATTAAGATAATAGCTGCATAGCATGATGACTTAACTTTCTCCTTAAAAATTCAAAAATGGTACTACTTTTAAATTAATAGGAAGAATTTGCATATCTTATAGTGCAACTTGGTAAGCCAAAATGGATCATATACTGGAGAGCTATAATATTGACAGATTCAGTTTTGAGACATAATATATTCCAGTGAAAATAAATGAAACAATTCAATGAAAATCAGTATCTAAAGTTCTAACAAAGACATGTCTACAACAAAAGAAGACATGATGAATGTTGTAATTCTCATGTAGCAATAAATCAAACTGAAATTCCAATGTTCAGAAGCTTTGCATAACAATCAAATCTACCGTTTACATTGAATTGTATTTTACGTTGAATTGTTTCCTATTGCAATGACACAAACAGAGATAAAAATCAACATCCAACACACAATCCAGGAAATTTTGCTCAAAGTTTCTGAAATATTATATCAAATTGGATTTCAATCAAGAAAAAATGCTCATAGATGGAACATGGAACCATGCAATATTTGCTAGGCATGGAATAAACACAACAACGCCCTTGCCGCTGACCTCGAGATAGTGGTGGAAGAAGTGCCCCTGTCCATCCCGGCGACAGAGACGTAGCCTCGAGTCATAGGGCAGCATGCTGGAAGTAGTGATTGCCGCTGTTGCAGCCGGCGGCGAGACATTGGTCACATGGTAGAGGTGGTCGTCGTAGCCCTCGACAGGTCAGGTCACCGTCTCCCATTGCAGATCAGGCCCGTGCCTCTCGGCCCCAAGCAGGTCATGTCGCTGCCTCCCATGGTAGATCAGGTCACCGCTGCCTGGCCCCTAGCAGATCGATGGAGAGGAGGAGCCGGCGAAGCAAATCGATGGAGAGAAGGAGCCGGCAGTGCGAATCAGTGGAAAGGAGCGTGCGGGCGATGGTGCAGTTGAGGCCAGCGACGCAGTGACCGTGGAGGGTGGAGGTCCGTGCCCCATCCGGCCGCGCCGCTCGCATCGGTGCGCAGCCGCCAATGCAATCCGAGGCCATCTCAGGCGGCGCAGTCGGAACAGAGTAGGTCGTGAACATGGTTTAGGGTTCGTATGTGGCGTTTCACCATGTGCGCTCTGTTGGATAGGATGGTAGAAAAGGCCCAGTAGGCCCAATTGAACAGGTCGCTCCATGTTAGATGTTTTGATGAGGGCTCGATGACCTTGAGTATTCAAAACCTACAGGAGAAGAACATCTATAACAATCAGTGACAATATCACCCAACTGTCAATGTAAAAAATTGGTAAACTCGTGCAACAATGGAGAAATTTCTCACCATAAATACACCAGTCTATTTTCTACAGGACACAATGGGATTGATCCTCCACGTGGAGACCGATGCATGTTATGATCTCACATCTCCCCCCTTCCCATCCTATGCTTCAAAAATTACAACATCATCTCATCACATCACCTTATTCCAAGCAATTGAAACAACCACAAATAGTATCAAAAACATTGGGAGAAACCTCATCACCTAACTGGCTGTGTGCGGGATGGGGATTAGAGGCAATAGGAATTTCTGCTCATGGAGTATAAAGGTGTCCATATAGGTGATGTGCAGGGGAAGGAGAGGGGAGGAAAAAAGGCTTGAGAGTGGAGAGACTCACATTGCCATTATCTCTTAGAACTCGGAACTTGGAGGCTTTTGGAAAGGGACTCCAGTTAAATGCCTGGCACTGGAATGAGCTAAAAACAGGGAATTAGCCAATTACAAACACACGGTAACACACATCAGAACACATGGGATTAAGATAATAGCTGCATAGCATGATGACTTAACTTTCTCCTTAAAAATTCAAAAATGGTACTACTTTTAAATTAATAGGAAGAATTTGCATATCTTATAGTGCCACTTGGTAAGCCAAAATGGATCATATACTGGAGAGCTATAATATTGACAGATTCAGTTTTGAGACATAATATATTCCAGTGAAAATAAATGAAACAATTCAATGAAAATCAGTATCTAAAGTTCTAACAAGGACATGTCTACAACAAAAGAAGACATGATGAATGTTGTAATTCTCATGTAGCAATAAATCAAACTGAAATTCCAATGTTCAGAAGCTTTGCATAACAATCAAATCTACCGTTTACATTGAATTGTATTTTACGTTGAATTGTTTCCTATTGCAATGACACAAACAGATATAAAAATCAACATCCAGCACACAATCCAGGAAATTTTGCTCAAAGTTTCTGAAATATTATATCAAATTGGATTTCAATCAAGAAAAAATGCTCATAGATGGAACATGGAACCATGCAATATTTTCTAGGCATGGAATAAACACAACAACGCCCTTGCCGCTGACCTCGAGATAGTGGTGGAAGAAGTGCCCCTGTCCATCCCGGCGACAGAGACCTAGCCTCGAGTCAGAGGGCAGCATGCTGGAAGCAGTGGTTGCCGCTGTTGCAGTCGGCGGCGAGACATTGGTCACATGGGAGAGGTGGTCGTCGTAGCCCTCGACAGGTCAGGTCACCGTCTCCCATCGCAGATCAGGCCCGTGCCTCTCGGCCCCAAGCAGGTCATGTCGTTGCCTCCCATGGCAGATCAGGTCACCGTTGCCTGGCCCCTAGCAGACCGATGGAGAGGAGGAGCCGGCGAAGCAAATCGGTGGAGAGAAGGAGCCGGCAGTGCGAATCAGTGGAAAGGAGCGTGCGGGCGATGGTGCAGTTGAGGCCAGCGACGCAGTGACCGTGGAGGGTGGAGGTCCGTGCCCCATCCGACTGCGCCGCTAGGGTCCGTGCCCCATCCGGCCGCGCCGCTCGCATCGGTGCGCAGCCGCCAATGCAATCCGAGGCCATCTCAGGCGGCGCAGTCGGAACAGAGTAGGTCGCGAACATGGTTTAGGGTTCGTATGTGGCGATTCACCATGTGCGCTCTGTTGGATAGGATGGTAGAAAAGGCCCAGTAGGCCCAATTGAACAGGTCGCTCCATGTTAGATGTTTTGATGAGGGCTCGATGACCTTGAGTATTCAAAACCTACAGGAGAAGAACATCTATAACAATCAGTGACAACATCACCCAACTGTCAATGTAAAAAATTGGTAAACTCGTGCAACAATGGAGAAATTTCTCACCATAAATACACCAGTCTATTTTCTACAGGACACAATGGGATTGATCCTCCACGTGGCGACCGATGCATGTTATGATCTCACATCTCCCCCCTTCCCATCCTATGCTTCAAAAATTACAACATCATCTCATCACATCACCTTATTCCAAGCAATTGAAACAACCACAAATAGTATCAAAAACATTGGGAGAAACCTCATCACCTAACTGGCTGTGTGCGGGATGGGGATTAGAGGCAATAGGAATTTCTGCTCATGGAGTATAAAGGTGTCCATATAGGTGATGTGCAGGGGAAGGAGAGGGGAGGAAAAAAGGCTTGAGAGTGGAGAGACTCACATTGCCATTATCTCTTAGAACTCGGAACTCGGAGGCTTTTGGAAAGGGACTCCAGTTAAATGCCTGGCACTGGAATGAGCTAAAAACAGGGAATTAGCCAATTACAAACACACGGTAACACACATCAGAACACATGGGATTAAGATAATAGCTGCATAGCATGATGACTTAACTTTCTCCTTAAAAATTCAAAAATGTTACTACTTCTAAATTAATAGGAAGAATTTGCATATCTTATAGTGCAACTTGGTAAGCCAAAATGAATCATATACTGCAGAGCTATAATGTTGACAGATTCAGTTTTGAGACATAATATATTCCAGTGAAAATAAATGAAACAATTCAATGAAAATCAGTATCTAAAGTTCTAACAAAGACATGTCTACAACAAAAGAAGACATGATGAATGTTGTAATTCTCATGTAGCAATAAATCAAACTGAAATTCCAATGTTCAGAAGCTTTGCATAACAATCAAATCTACCGTTTACATTGAATTGTATTTTACGTTGAATTGTTTCCTATTGCAATGACACAAACAGAGATAAAAATCAACATCCAGCACACAATCCAGGAAATTTTGCTCAAAGTTTCTGAAATATTATATCAAATTGGATTTCAATCAAGAAAAAATGCTCATAGATGGAACATGGAACCATGCAATATTTGCTAGGCATGGAATAAACACAACAACGCCCTTGCCGCTGACCTCGAGATAGTGGTGGAAGAAGTGCCCCTGTCCATCCCGGCGACAGAGACCTAGCCTCGAGTCAGAGGGCAGCATGCTGGAAGCAGTGGTTGCCGCTGTTGCAGCCGGCGGCGAGACATTGGTCACATGGGAGAGGTGGTCGTCGTAGCCCTCGACAGGTCAGGTCACCGTCTCCCATCGCAGATCAGGCCCATGCCTCTCGGCCCCAAGCAGGTCATGTCGTTGCCTCCCATGGCAGATCAGGTCACCGTTGCCTGGCCCCTAGCAGATCGATGGAGAGGAGGAGCCGGCGAAGCAAATCGGTGGAGAGAAGGAGCCGGCAGTGCGAATCAGTTGAAAGGAGCGTGCGGGCGATGGTGCAGTTGAGGCCAGCGACGCAGTGACCGTGGAGGGTGGAGGTCCGTGCCCCATCCGGCCGCGCCGCTCGCATCGGTGCGCGGCCGCCAATGCAATCCGAGGCCATCTCAGGCGGCGCAGTCGGAACAGAGTAGGTCGCGAACATGGTTTAGGGTTCGTATGTGGCGATTCACCATGTGCGCTCTGTTGGATAGGATGGTAGAAAAGGCCCAGTAGGCCCAATTGAACAGGTCGCTCCATGTTAGATGTTTTGATGAGGGCTCGATGACCTTGAGTATTCAAAACCTACAGGAGAAGAACATCTATAACAATCAGTGACAACATCACCCAACTGTCAATGTAAAAAATTGGTAAACTCGTGCAACAATGGAGAAATTTCTCACCATAAATACACCAGTCTATTTTCTACAGGACACAATGGGATTGATCCTCCACGTGGCGACCGATGCATGTTATGATCTCACATCTCCCCCCTTCCCATCCTATGCTTCAAAAATTACAACATCATCTCATCACATCACCTTATTCCAAGCAATTGAAACAACCACAAATAGTATCAAAAACATTGGGAGAAACCTCATCACCTAACTGGCTGTGTGCGGGATGGGGATTAGAGGCAATAGGAATTTTTGCTCATGGAGTATAAAGGTGTCCATATAGGTGATGTGCAGGGGAAGGAGAGGGGAGGAAAAAAGGCTTGAGAGTGGAGAGACTCACATTGCCATTATCTCTTAGAACTCGGAACTCGGAGGCTTTTGGAAAGGGACTCCAGTTAAATGCCTGGCACTGGAATGAGCTAAAAACAGGGAATTAGCCAATTACAAACACACGTTAACACACATCAGAACACATGGGATTAAGATAATAGCTGCATAGCATGATGACTTAACTTTCTCCTTAAAAATTCAAAAATGTTACTACTTCTAAATTAATAGGAAAAATTTGCATATCTTATAGTGCAACTTGGTAAGCCAAAATGGATCATATACTGCAGAGCTATAATGTTGACAGATTTAGTTTTGAGACATAATATATTCCAGTGAAAATAAATGAAACAATTCAATGAAAATCAGTATCTAAAGTTCTAACAAAGACATGTCTACAACAAAAGAAGACATGATGAATGTTGTAATTCTCATGTAGCAATAAATCAAACTGAAATTCCAATGTTCAGAAGCTTTGCATAACAATCAAATCTACCGTTTACATTGAATTGTATTTTACGTTGAATTGTTTCCTATTGCAATGACACAAACAGAGATAAAAATCAACATCCAGCACACAATCTAGGAAATTTTGCTCAAAGTTTCTGAAATATTATATCAAATTGGATTTCAATCAAGAAAAAATGCTCATAGATGGAACATGGAACCATGCAATATTTTCTAGGCATGGAATAAACACAACAATGCCCTTGCCGCTGACCTCGAGATAGTGGTGGAAGAAGTGCCCCTGTCCATCCCGGCGGCAGAGACCTAGCCTCGAGTCAGAGGGCGGCATGCTGGAAGCAGTGGTTGCCGCTGTTGCAGCCGGCGGCGAGACATTGGTCACATGGGAGAGGTGGTCGTCATAGCCCTCGACAGGTCAGGTCACCGTCTCCCATCGCAGATCAGGCCCTTGCCTCTCGGCCCCAAATAGGTCATGTCGCTGCCTCCCATGGCAGATCAGGTCACTGCTGCCTGGCCCCTAGCAGATCGATGGAGAGGAGGAGCCGGTGAAGCAAATCGATGGAGAGAAGGAGCCGGCAGTGCGAATCAGTGGAAAGGAGCGTGCGGGCGATGGTGCAGTTGAGGCCAGCGACGCGATGACCATGGAGGGTGGAGGTCCGTGCCCCATACGGCCGCGCCGCTCGCGTCAGCGCGCAATCGCCAATGCACTCCGAGGCCATTCAGGCGGCGCAGTCAGAACAGAGCAGGTCGCGAACATGGTTTAGGGTTCGTATGTGGCGTTTCACCATGTGTGCTCTGTTGGATAGGATGGTAGAAAAGCCCCAGTAGGCCCAATTGAACATGAGACACCCAAAAAAGGCACCGGAGTAACGGCCCGAAATGCCCAGCGCAGCCTGACGCGCGAGTTAGCGCCTACGTACGAGATTTAGGTGGGACTAACAACAAATCCGACGGTCAAAAAAACTAAAAATAACGATCTAACAGCTAGAAATGCTAATGGCCTGAGAGGGTTGGGAGGGTGCTCGGTTTTAATATATCTAAATGATTGGAACTCTAACAAGCATCCGCAACTACTAAAGATCATTAAGGTAAAACCCAACCATAGCATTATAAGGCATCAAGTGCTCTTTATTCCCATACGCAAACAACCTACTTACTTGGGTCTGTGTTTCTATCACTCACGCCACCCACCATAAGCAAATCATGAACATATTGCAAACCCTACAGCGGGGATCCCTCACGCTTGTGTGACACGGAGAACACCATAGGACAGCACCAATAATAAAACAAGCAACTCAAACCAATCACGATCATCAATTAACCCATAGGACAAAACGGATCTACTCAAACATCATAGGATAGCCATACATCATTGGGAAATAATATATAGCGTTGAGCACCATGCTTAAGTAGAGATTACAGCGGGTAAAAGAGGGGTTACACCGCTGCATAGAGTGGGGAAGAGTTGGTGATGATGGCGGTGAAGTTGTTGGTATAGATTGCGGTGATGATGATGGCCCCAGCGGCATTCTGGCGCCACCGGGAGAGAGGGGGAGAGAGCCCCCCTTCTTCTTCTTCTTCTTCTTCCTTGACCTTCTCCCTAGATGGGAGAAGGGTTTCCCCCCTGGTCCGTGGCCTCCATGGCATGGGAGGGGCGAGAGCCCCTCCGAGATTGAATCTGTCTCTCTGTCTCTCTCTGTTTCTGCGTTCCCTGATTCTGCCCTTTCACCGTTTCTTAAATTCCCGAAGATCCGTAACTCCGATGGGGCTGAATTTTGGACACGATTTTATCCGGATATTGGCTTTCTTGCGGCGAAAGAAGGGCACCAACCGCCTTACGGGGTGGCCACGAGGGCCCAGGGCGCGCCCCCTGCCTCGTGGGCCCCTCGAGCATCGTCTCGCGTTGGTTTCACTTCCCAAAATTCACATATATTTCAAAAAAATCTTTGTCAGTTTTTATCCCGTTTGGACTCCGTTTGATATGGATTTTCTGCAAAACAGAAAACATGCAACAAACAGGAAATAGCACTGGGCACAGGATCAATATGTTAGTCCCAAAAATAGTATAAAAAGTTTTCAAAAATATATGAAAGTTGTAGAATATTGGCATGGAACAATAAAAAATTATAGATACGATGAAGACGTATCATTGATCCTCCTGCAGCTTCCACTTGGAGCTGCATTGCTTAGCGCAGGCCACCAATTCTTGATCTAGACGTCTGGTGTCGGCGTGCGCCTATGCAATCGCCATGGCAATAGGTTGTTGTACCAGATTTCCCTTGCAACAGAGCAACCAAGCAGCATATGATTCAAATTTTCGTCCTCCTGAGCACATAGAACACAACTGTCCGGATGCTCCAGCTACCGCCTAGCTAGGCGATCTGCAGTCCACAATCGATCATGTAGCAGAAGCCAGACACATATTTTTATGTCCAACGGTGCCCAAGATGTCCATAGTTTAGCCACAAGAGGTAGGAATTCCCGGTCAAAGAATAAGAGCTTACATGCACTGCTAGCCGAGAAGATCCCGTCCGGTGTCTGCCTCTGGCAGGAGCAGAACATACAGAATCCAAAAGTTGTTCTTGACCTTCAACCTCTCCATCCTCTCAAGGGAAGACATGGCTGAAGTGAGTGTTAGCTAGAGTGACATGAACACTAATTTGTCTTGTCTTATATATATGCCTTACACTTTTCTCACCACTCCACGGATGAGCCTTACCAACAACCATATGCCTTACACTTTTGTACTATGCCTTACACTTTTCGCCGCAAGATTTGTCTACTCATTTGTACTATGCCTTACACTTTTCTCACCACTCCACGGATGAGCCTTACCAACAACCATATGCTCTGCATCCGTTATAGGAGGAAAATATTTTGGCAGGAGATGAAACTAGACCCATAAGCTTTGCATCCGTCGCTACCTCCGCGACGTCCACCTCCATAAGAGCACCTGCTCCTCGTGCAGCTTGGCATGCTAGTGCAAGATCCCGATGTATTCTTTCCTACAACCAGACACCCTCGAGCACCCATGCAAGAAAATTGTGGTGTCCCCACTCACCAATGAGCTCCTAGAGGATATCTTCCTCTACCTACCTACCCCGTTCGACCTCATCCATGTGGCCGTTTGTTGTGTCTCCTTCCGCAACATCATCGTTGAATCCTCCTTCCTCCAACGCTTCCGCAAGATCCACACCCTACCCCTCCTCGGCTTCCTTGACATTACTCGAGCCTTCTATCCCACCATCCCGCATCACCCCTCCATACTAGTAGATGACATCATCATAGGTGTGGCCGACTGCCCGACTTCTCCTTCCTCCCAGGCCCCACCCGCGACAGGCTCGTCGAGGACATCCATGATGGACACGTCCACCTGAATAGGTTCCCCAAGGATGACATTAGTAATCAACGCAAAATATTTATGGAGAGTGTGGTGTGCGACCCCTTGTACCGGTAGTATCTTCTTCATCCCCTATTCCTGGTGACCTTGTCGCTTCAGTGGAAGATCCACCCTGGAAAGAATAGATGAGCTGGTATGAGACATTCCTCTTACCACCCAGTGACATATGAGGAGGCAATGATTGCAAAAGGTGCTTCATTTAGAGTGATTTTGATGGTGCATTTTAAAACTATGATGGTTTCCTTTGTGTTCAGTTCAAGAGTAGACAATGGAGAGCCATTCCTACCATGAGATGGAGCAATCTAGTTGGTAACTAGTTACACATGTGGATTTATATGTCTACCTAGGGCTAATACATGGCTGACTGCTTCTACTGGGTGTTGGGTTTGTGAGAAAATGTTGGTGCTTGACATGAAGAGGATGTAGTTTTACATTCCCAACCTCCCTCCTAAAGTTGGAGCCTTTTACAAAGTGGATAAGACCATTTGTGGAGGTAGGGGAAGACAAACTCAAGGTGTTTTTGTATGGGAAAGGTGCAATAGACCTTACCATTAGCAGAAATAATGGTGAGAGTTATGGTCAATGGCACTTGGAGAAGACCATCTCATTGGGATTTCAATATCCTTTTATGGGTTCAACAGAGAGGCAATCGT
Organism: Triticum dicoccoides; assembly: GCF_002162155.2. Classification (NCBI taxonomy): domain Eukaryota; kingdom Viridiplantae; phylum Streptophyta; class Magnoliopsida; order Poales; family Poaceae; genus Triticum; species Triticum dicoccoides. The sequence goes on from NC_041390.1 coordinate 15,621,095, forward strand.
TCCTATGTCATGGTGGAAGCGCATCGCTTGATGCTGGTTGTTTCTCAATGGATATCAATACATTCTAGCTTGATGGGGTGTGCACTTCAAAGACAAGCATCTAGAGGCCGCGTGCATATTGCAACGCTCCACCATTGCTGTTGTCCTCACTAAGAGTGGCAAATGGTAAACTCTCTATTTTGTCCTAGTTATCTCCTTCCTTTTCATACTTATCTCACAACTTGCCTTATTTGTTCATTATTATGATCAGTAATTTTGACCTACATGGTTTGACAATTCCTACCTTTCTCGTTCTTATTGCAAAAAATGAAGCACCATAACATCATTGTGATTGGGGTGCAAGATAACATTTCGCAAAAACTTAGTACGTTGGAAGCGTATGGTAGTTATGAGACGTTTGGTCGCATGAGGGAGTTCTCAGATTTCATGTTTGTGTTGTTCACAAACATTTTAAAAGTTTACAAAATTTGGAAAAGTTCACAAAATTTGGAAAAAAAGTTTGCAAACCGAAGAAGTTTATGAATTAAAAAACATCCAAAAATTCAGAAAGAACTTCATGTATTTCAAAATTTTCATGAAATTTTGGAAAAGTTCATGAATTTGTAAAAAGTTTTTGAAGTTGAAGGAAGTTTTTAAATTTAGTTTTTTTCATGCATTTGATACAAATAAAAAAAGGAAAAGGAAAAAAAGGCAAAGAACAAGAATAAAAAATCAAAAGGACAAAGGAAAAATAAGAAAAAGAATAAGAACACCAAGCAAAATCATGTTGGAAAGACCGAAAGAAATTACGTCCGGAAAAACCAGCGGGAAGGTTCCCATATACCAGTGAAAAATACCCCTACATGGGCGCCCGATTTTGCTACCTATAGCCGTGGTGGTGTGCGGTTGTTCGTCAATTTAACAAAATGCTTATAAGTGGCTCTTAAGACGCCAAATAGAATTTAGTGGCAATCTGCCGCATATTTGGCGGCAGATAGGATTTGTGAGACAAATGGATCTCTCGCCTGATGCGTCACTGTAGTGGGCCGACCCAATTTGCTTCTCGTTCGTTTCACACGTTTTCTTCTTCTTCGTTCGTCTATCTTTTCCGACGGTCGTTCTTTCTTTTCCTATTTGAAAATATGCTAAATAAAAATATTTTATCAATTAATTTACTTGCCTTTTAAGGAAATGTTTAGCGCGCATTTGGAAGAGATTCATGCGGTGTGAAAAATGTGTTCACACCATTTTAAAAATGTTCTAAACATGCAAAAACATGTTCCTGATATTTAGAAAATGATTAGGCGTTCCAAACATATGTTTGTAACATTTTTTTCAAATGTTTATACAATGTAAAAAAAGATTTACGTAACATAAAATACATTTTGTACCTTTAAAAAAAAATTAATGATACTTTTAGAAAATTCTAAGAAACAATTTTTTTGCGCTTTAAAAAATGCCTATGGCATTTATGTTTAACATGTATTCAGAAAATGTTCAATGTGCACTCCAAAAAAGTTCAAGGTGTATCTGAAAATCTTAAATTTAGAAAATATCGATCATGAATTTGAGAAATATTCAACATGTATATAAAAAGAGGTCCCATTGTATAGAAAAATGTACAACGTGTATTAGAAAACTCAACATTATTTGAAAAAGGGATTGAAAAGTATAAAAAGAACAAATAAATGAAAAGCAATACATGAAACAAACGTAAATGAAAGAAGAACAAGAAATGCGTGGAAGCTTCTAAAACCGGTCTAAAGTTGTCACTTTTGAAACCGATCGAGAAAAGGTACATTGGACCGTCCCATTAGGGTAATGCTAGAGATGAGACGGTAGTTCGTCTTGCAATAGATGAGACATAGCCCTTGTGTGTGGACCCCTACCAAGCTTCTTCAATAGGAGTACTTAACACAACTAAGAATGACCATAATAGAATCGATGGTTCATGTGTAAAAATTAGAAAATTTCTTCCTGGCCTGACAAATCGAACATGAATGCCCCAGATTGTAGTGGATGTATGTTTGCACTCTTCTTTGCAGAAAGGTACCTCAGGACCTATCAGTTTTCTTACGATCTACTCTGAACGCAAGCGGTAGCTCTGGCCCAAAATATTCCCAACGCAAGGGACGTAACAGTCCTCCGCCCATATCCCTGCCGACGGCAGAGGCGGTCTAAATCTCGTGCCTAGCTAGGCGACCATGACTACTGGAGGTCGCGTTCCATCTACGTCCCCACGGTTCCTAGTCGTCTCCTCACCGGCAATCAGACTGCCACGACGGATCTCCCCAATAGCTGCGCCACAATGCTGCCTGAACAAGCTCTCCTGGTACTGTTCTCCGATGTCTTACCCTACTCCACCATTCTCCACACGTGGCTCCACCACTCTGTGACTAGTTCTACCATCGGCAGAGGCAAGAGAAGCTTCGGGTATGCTTGTTTGTGAGGCACCTCCCAATTACCGAGTTTCTCTAGCATATTATCTAGAAATTATTTTTCTGCAACTAGACATATCATTGATCCTTGGAAAACTGATTTTTACATGAGCTATGCCTCCTCCACTAACCAAGTAATCTTGGTTTAATATTCTGTTAGGAGCATATGAGATGTAGCCGTCGGGCGTTCCATCTTGTAAATGTGTACTATGCTTGCAATAAATTCATCTCTATGTTGTTTGGCTTTCCATATCGCTTGCTTTTACTGGGTGTCTGGTTGGTGAGGGTGCTTGACACAAAGAGGATGGAGTTTCACATTGCTAACCCCCCATCTAAAGTTGGAGCCTTTTCCAAAGTGGATACAACCATCGCGGAGGCAGGGGAAGACAAACTCAGGGTGTTTGTGTATGGAAAAGGTGCAACAAACCTTGAGTTTCGCACCATTGACACAATTAATGGTGAAGTTATGGTCAATGGCACTCGGAGATGATCGAGTGATTGGGTTTTCAGTATCTTTTTGTGAGTTCAACGGAGAGGCACTTTTTCCTATATCATGGTGGAAGCACATCACTTGATGCTGGTTGTTTATCACCGGATGTCAATACATTTCAACTTGACAGGGTGTGCACCTGAAAGGCGGACATTTATAAGCCGCACGTGTATAGCAACTTTCCACCATCATTGTTGTCCTCACCAAAGTGGCAAGTTGTAAACTCTCTATTTTGTCCTAGTTATCTCCTTTTTTCATACTTATCTCACAACTGTAATTTTGACCTACATAGTTTGGTTATTCTTACCTTTCTCGTTCTTATGGAAAAAGTCAAGCACCATAACATCATTGTGATTGGGGTGCGTATAAAGGATTGGTAGTTATGAGACGTTTGGTCTCATGAGGGACTTCTCATGTTTCTGGTTTCTGTTGTGCACACATTTTTCACAAGTTAACAAAATTTGAAATGTTCACTTTTTTGAAAAGTTTGTAAAATTTGACAAAAGTTCACAAATTTGGAAAAAGGTCATGGATTTAAAAAATACTCAAATAGAAAAAGTTCATAATTTGAAAAAACTTCACAAAATCTGAAAAGTTTGGGGATGCCCAAGGCATCCCAAGTTAATATTCCAAGAAATCTCAAGCGTCTAAGCTTGGGGATGCCCCGGTAGACATCCCACCTTTCTTCATCAACAATTATCGATTAGTCTCAGTTGAGCCTAAGTTTTTGCTTCTTCACACGATGTGTGCTATCCTTGGTGTGTCCTATTATTTTCATTTTTGCTTGCTGTTTGAATAAAATCCTTGGATCTGAAATCTTGAATGAGAGAGAGTCCTCACATAGCTACTTAATTGTTTGACTACTCACTGGTTTTCACTTTTATCTTTTAGAGTAGTTTGTCATTTACTCTCGTTCTTCACTTATATCCTAAGAGTAAATTATTGAATGAATTGAATATCATAAGTTGAAATTATATGTGCATCATATGCTTTTCTCATGCTTAGTAATATTTCACATTTGGTTTACGAAGTAAAACCTATTGAAGTTTGACAATCACAATATTAGTCATACAAGCACATGAATGATTAGTATATGGAAGAGAAATTTCACATAAAAATATATTATCTTGGACATCTCTTATGATTGTGAATACCCATTAATTATTTTCAAACTTGAGAAAGTTAGTTGAAGTTGGACAAGGAAGACAACGTAATGAGTTATGGTTGGGTTTATTTGCATCGAAGTTATATTGTTATGGATCCTCCAACATGTGGTGCTTGTTTAGAATCTTTTGCTAGACAAAATTTTTGAACTAAGCGGAAATATTGCTTGTGCATCCAAAATCCTTCAGCCAAGTTTCTTCTAGGAGTGTCCACCATATCTACCTATATACAGTATTACCCTTCCGTTCCAAGTAAATTTGCATCTGCCATCTCTAAAACCTTCAAATAATCATCTGATTTGTGTGCCTGTTCCGCTCATGGAGCGACGGGGCGGTCAGTATCTTCCATGCCAAGTGGGTTATTCTCATGATGGATGTTTATTCACTTGTCCTTGCATGAGAGAGGCTGGTAATTGGGATGCCCAGTCCTGTCAATCAAAAAGAAAAATATAATAAAACAAAAGTTCCCCCTAGAAAGTTGAAAGTTTGGAGGGCACCCGTGAATTCGGCTAGCCATGGCTTGTGTTTGAATGGTTGAGATGGACTTAAACTTTTCATTTCTTCATGGGAACCACCAATAATGTGTTTAGCATGGAAGATATTGAATACCTTAGTCGTGACGTCGACAGGAAAGGCACGCCACTCAAAATGTATTCATCTCTGTTTTACGCAATGAGCTCTGGCACCTATGAAAATCCATACTCCCTCTGTGTCGTGCTTATCTTTTACTTTTTCTGTTAATTTAATTTTGTTGAGTCGGTTCCTTATTCCAACCTATTCTCTATTTGGAAAGCATCATGTGGCGGGGAAATATCCAAGCACATATAGCCATCCAAATATATTTGATTATGAATTACTATTGTTGACAATTATCTCTATGATAAATGAGTTGGGAGGCAAAACATTAAGCCCCTATCTTTCTCTGTGTTTGATGAATACTATTTGTTCTAAAAATATGCTTTGAGTATTAGCAATAATAGGAGACTATATGCTAATTGAGTATGTGGAGCTCTTACTTAGACTTTGCTGAAATAAGATGCATTGAAATTGTTTTGTGATAAAGAACTTAGGTTGTTAAGTTTCAAGAGAATGCATTCTTCGAACCATCACATGTGAATTGATTGCTACTTTATCATGATGAATTTTGTAAGAAAGAGTCGCTATTATGATGCTAGGAAAAATGATTGAAATTATCATTGATCAAACTTATGCACTATGCTAGCATTAATTCACATTTCGTAAATTATTTATGTTATAATTTGCCTACTCGAGGACGAGCATGAAGTAAGCTTGGGGATGCTAATACGCCTCTATCATATCTATAATTTATGAAGTACTAGCACAAATGCCCGTGCGTTGCAACGGGAGAAAATACCAGTTCTGTCACTATTGTCTGGAAGCATGTCACAGGACAATGGTGGATGATGATAAAAAATGCACCATTTGAGGATCACGATGTGGAGGTTAGGACATGGAGGATTGAAGTAAATTGATCTGATTGTGTGGAGGAGATTCGAAGTAAATTGATCTGATTGACGGTGTTTTTGTATGAAAAACTTTTTGATCTATTTATAAAAAATCATGACAATATAACAAGCATTATAAGCAATAAAAATTACATCAATGTGGTGTGTTTGAACAGTAAATAAAACAAACAGAAATTTAGTAACGATCATACGTGTATCATACATGCAAACGTAACATAAATTTAGTGAAAACCATATGTGCACCCGTGGCGTTGTCGATGGGTGCTAATGTTATTAGCTAATTTCTTCCTTTAATAATGTACAAAGCCCTCTTCTTTAATTATGCCTCCTTTAAATTGCCCAGTTGATGGCGTGCAACATTCCCATTTTTTATCCCCTTTTATTTTTTTAAATAGAAACTCATGCAGGGTCAATAACTCACCCTCCCCGTTTGCTTTCTTTCCTCTTCTTTTTTGAAGTGCAGCCACAACACCGGGATCAATACCTAATGTTCTGGTAGTTTATTCTTAAGGCTGCTTCTTTGATTCTCATACAATTCTGGGCATTATATGTCGGTGAATTTCAATGCAAAGAAACGACGTGGGACTATTTTATTATGTAGCTAACCCTCAATCTTCACACATAGAGCAGAGCAGTTGGCTGCAGGCTGCAGCCTTTGCGACGGAAAAAATGTTGTGGGTTCAATCCCCCATGCCGCCGGCAGTTAATTTTGGTCTTCGAATTGAAGGAAAATAAAAGTGGACCAGGCCCAGCTCAGCGTGCGGCCCAACAGCTGACGGACTTAACATGGCAAATTAAAGCGCCGTATGTCCTCGCGTATTTATCTTTAAAGACAAAATCACCATGGGACGAAACCAAGAGCAAAATCATCTGGGGACGAAACCACAAATATCACCTTGCTTTATTAGTAAGTATAGGTATAGGTATAGGTATACATATAGATTGATTGATCTCCATCTTTTCATAAGAAGTATTTGGCATATTCTTCTTTGGATTTAGGGCACCTCTGGTGTTATTTTTTGCGCCTGAGGCCGTGCTCCAGTTTTTTGAGTTTATGACCGGACTGTATTGGCATCGGCCCACATTTGTAGCTGCTGGCCTGCTCCGTATCAGATTATGCCCGATCACACAGGCACTACTCGACTAAATCGAGATTCCTTCTAAAAAAAAGACTAAACCGAGATTCCATTTCCCCTAAAAAACCCGAGAATCGATAGATTGATTGAGACCATATGATGACCATTGATCTGTTTGTGCGTGTGTACGTTTGCTATCTATTTTCTCTTTTATTTTTGCAATGCGTGTACAAACTTGCATGCATGTTTTTTTTGAATCGTTGACCCGTATGTCCTAGTTACCAATTTTCGCATGGTTCCAAAAAGATTTTTTTAGCTAATTATCCCGGAGAGAGAACGTTGTGTTTGCTTTTTTTTTCTGCGAAAAAGGACTAAGCCAAATTTGTATGCCTTTAAAGCTAGTGAGAATTATATGTGTAAGCATAACCCCGTGCGCACGTGAAAAAGGAACATTTAGCTTTTTGGTTTCACCGGGTGTGAAGTAAACAATCCGCTATTTTCCCATTCATTTATCGAGGGCATTCAAGAGTTTTGTTACGTCATTGTACGCCAGAGAAGGCTCATGAATTATTCAACCTACTTTTTCTTTCAATCGAGGAGATTTTAGGTATCAAGTTTATGAAAATAGTATAAAAATCCTGAACAGTTTTCTTGAAAATTACGTACATTTTTTGAAAACACCAATTTTTTTTATAAAAACATGAACATTTTTTAGAACGGGAAAATGTGTTGAAAATTCTCAAAAAATTTCAGAAATATGTATCTTTTAACATTATTTTGAATTGTGAAAATTTCACTAAAACAAAAAAAATTATCGAATTTGGAGCATTTTTTAAATTCCCATTTTCTTTTTAGAAATCTCTACAATTTTGAAAAACAATACAACTTTTCAAAAAAATAGGAAACTTTTTTCAAGCTCCGTATATTTTATAAAACAGCAACAAATTCTGGAATTCTGAACATTTTATATAATTTGTTCTTTAATTCTGAATGTTTTTTGAGAATTTTGAATTTATGAAAATAATTGAACGTTGCATATTTCAAAGCTAAATTTCATCAGCTTGAAAGTGGGCAAGGTTTCTAGATTGAAGCAAAACCTGGCAGTTTCGGTCGATGGATCCCTTTTGTTCTACACTGAGTTGTAGACGGACCGCTCGCTTGCTCTGAGTCGATATCGGTCTTTCACATGAAAATATTAAGATGAGAGGTGTTTTTGTACGAACTAAAAGGATATCCGAACTAAAACCTTACATGTAAAATAATAGAAAGAGCTTAGTTGAAGGAGAATGTATCCAACCATATATAGTTGTACATGCTCATGTTTAGATTAATTTAATGATGGAACGACCAGCAGTCAACGCTACTATTGTGCATTTGTTGTGCAAGGAAAGCGTATGCGAGACTGAGGCCGGCATGCATGCATGCACATCCCAGTGTCTCGTGTTTGCTGTGTCCCAGTCTGGCATGCTGCGTGCAGGCTGGCATGTAAGCCGCCAATGACAAAGTTGGTTTCAGCAGTATGACTCAATTCTGTTCTGTTTCCTTATTTATCATCCGAAATCTCTCTTTCCGTCTTTGGACACAGTTATATTTTCTTCCTTATTTATCTATGTGATCACACCTGAAATCCCTCTTTCATCTTTATTTGTCTTTCTTTCCTTCTTTTTTTTAGGGAAAGCCATCATGGCGGTTTATATTTCATGTGAAAATAAGGATACATCGTTTGATAGGACGTCCACTAGAAAACCCGGAGGCTCCGACTTCCAAACAATAGTTCGAGAGGACTCCGAATTCCTAGCCAACACATCGGCCGCCATATTGGCTTCTCTAGGACAGTGATTAGAAACAATAAAACTAAAATTACGAGCTAAGAAAGTACATTCTTCATAGATTGCCGCCGCATGTCCGAGGAAGTTCCCGCCGTTCTGCATAACATCAATCACCTCCATGCAGTCCGCTTCGACATAAAGTTTGTTGCAACCCATATCATTAGCAAGTAACAACCCATTTCTCAGAGCCCTTGCTTCTGCCGTCGCCGCATCCTCCACAAAGGGAATGTCCCCGCATGAAGCAGCTATAAAATTTCCCATGTCATCTCGCAGGATAGCTCCTGTACTCCTAGAGCCGCTGTCCATCTCAAATCCCGCGTCGACGTTCAATTTTATAATTCCCTCAGGTGGCCTCTCCCAGCCGTGCCTCCTGATCTTTGTGTTCTTATTTCTAGCTCTCGTGAAATTTTTAGCTAGAGCCGCAATAGCCTGCCCCGATCTGGACGGGTTCTGTAGAAACTCCTCGTGGGTGTAGCGGCGACGCTCCCACCACACATACCATACAGTGGTTGCCACCAGTGCATTGCGTTGGACTCCCGCCACCGTTGCCTGTAGGCTGCTCTTGGACATAAACATGTCAGCTAGTACTGATCCTCCCTCACGTTGTGCAGTACATACCTCAGCCACCAATTGTCCTAGACCTAGGATGCGCCACACATCTTGTACTCGTGGGCATAAGAATAGGGCATGTTTAATACTTCCTTCCTTACTTATCAATTCCCGAAATTGCTCCTTGATACCCAGAAAACTTGAAGATGTATATAAATTACGAAGTTTCGGTTTAAGGGAGCGAGGTGGGATAATTTAGTACTTGAATTGACCTAGCATAGCTGGTTGCAACAATACTTATAAAAAATGAGGTCCTAAGTTTGATTCATTGTGCACTATATTTTTTGCACCATAGGGCTAGGTGGGCCGGAATAATTCGGCCTGGCTCGTTGGTCTATTGACCTCCCAGTGGGCTTTGACCTTCTAGGGAGTTGACGGAGTGAGCAGGCCCATCACAGCTCAGCCCACACGTTTGGACCAAGAAACGAACAATTTTTCTTGAAGATTAGTACCACCTTGGATAGTACAAAATCTAAAAAATCAAAACAAATAATAGGGTGAACGGATGAAAAAATTGGAGAAACGCACCTTGCTTTATTAGTAGGTATAGATATAGATATAAATATAGATATAGACTAGCAAAAGGCCCATGCGTTGCAACGGAAAATAAATATCTCACGTGAGATTTTAGGCAATCCACGATTTTAGTTAGGCATGTTCAGTAGCATTTACTTTGAAGTTAAACATCTGGCCTGTGTATACAAACTGTAGAGGAAATATCCATATATTAGCACACATGCAACATCTTTTTATATTCACATTTGCCAGTATTAAGCACACGGGCCAAACCTCACCGGCTCCCAGATTATAGCCACACCCCAATTTCTGTTTTGTTTATTCCCATCATTGCTAGATTATAGCCACATCTTACCCGCTGTTTTGATTGTTTCTGCCATTGACAAATAATAGCCACACCTAACCCTCTATTTTGTTTATTTCTGAAAATCTTGTTGATTGTCTATCTAGGGACATATATGAATTGGTGGGATCATGTGTAAATTAGCGAGGATGTACTATTAATTAATAAGAATTGATTTTGGTAGAACCAAAAGCTGCCCCCAATGGCCCAATAGGGAGAATAGTATGATGTGCCACTTGACCTCCCATGTAGCTACGCAGTCCTCCCCGAGCTGCACGCGCACGGTGGACAAATAATCGGGACCGAAGTAAAAAAAGAGAGGACCAAAGGTTCGGTTATTAACTCAATTAACGAAAGAAAAAAAAACTAAAATTACTTCGGTGAGCTTGGTCGTTGGAATCGGCTGACCTAAGTGCCAAAATAATGGAAATGCATTATACTTATTAAAGCCTAGCTAATTAAGCCCCAAGGTGCATCCACGCTAATCTATCCAACAGGGCAAGCTAAGTAGCAATTATACATGAAATAATAGATCACTCTTTGGCTTTTGATTTTCGTAGAATCAATTATGAATTTAGGAGCTTAAATTTTGAAGCTCACAATTTAGCAAAGCATGCACTTTCTCTTTGGAGTGGCCGTCATGTATGGTTAGATCACCCTGGAGATCTTCCTTCCGCCCCGTAAATATTTTGGCGAGATTTGTCTAAAAAAACTACATGAAGCTTATGGGCCTGAAGTATCACACAAGCTTCATGTAGTTAACAGATTAAGGCCCATATTAGATGATATCATATCACCACAACAAAGTGCCTTTGTTCCTGGACGCTTAATCACTGATAATGCACTCCTAGCCTTTGAGTGTCTTCACTGCATTCAACATGAAAAAAGAGTGGAAAATAGTTACTGTGCATATAAGCTTGATTTATCTAAAGCCTATGACAGAGTGGATTGGGTCTTCTTGAAGCAAACGATGCTGAAGCTTGGCTTTGCTCACCAATGGGTACAGTGGATTATGACATGTGTGACCTCGGTGAGATACTCCGTGAAATTCAATGGGGCCATCTTAGATTCGTTTGCACCGTCACGTGGTCTTCGGCAAGGTGATCCATTATCTCCATTTTTATTCCTTTTTGTGGCTGATGGTCTTTCTGCTTTACTCAGAAAAGGCATAGAGAATCAAAGTCTTCAAGCTTTAAGAGTTTGCCCAAGGGCCCCTGCCATATCTCATTTGCTATTTGCGGATGACACACTTTTGTTCTTTAAAGCTAATGGTGACCAAGCTCAATACATAAAAAGTGTGATTAATAGTTATGCACGTGCCACTGGGCAGCTCATCAACCCACAAAAATGCTCCATCCAATTTGGTGATGCTTGCCCAGTAGAGGTGCAGCAAGCTATCAAGCAAGTGTTGCATGTTACTAACACTGAATTTGAAGGCAAATATCTTGGGCTTCCAACTCCAGATGGAAGAATGCATAGAGGAAAATTTCAGATGCTACAAGCTAGTCTTACTAAAAGGATTATGGAATGGGGTGATACTCTATCCCAAGCTGGAATTGAAACAATGATCAAGGCTGTGGCTCAGGCCATTCCAACATACATCATGGGAGTTTTCAAACTGCCGGCCTCGGTGTGTGATGACCTCACTAGGCTGGTTAGGAACTTCTGGTGGGGATCAAGAAATGGGAAGAGGAAAACCCACTGGAAATCATGGGAGAAAATGACACAACCAAAAGGAAAAGGGGGTCTTGGCTTTCGTGATTTCAGAATTTTCAATCAAGCCCTATTAGCTCGTCAAGCTTGGAGGCTCGTCACAAAACCAGACTCACTGTGTGCTATGGTCTTAAAGGCGAAATATTATCCTAACGGCTCCCTAGTGGACACTGTTTTTTCAGGTAACGCTTCACCTACCTGGCATGCGATCCAACATGGTTTGGAACTGCTGAAACAAGGGATCATGTGGCGTGTGGGAAACGGAGAACAGGTGCGTATATGGCGTGATCCTTGGCTCCCTAGACCCCCCTCATACCGGCCGATCGTGGGGCGGGGGGCATGCCGTCTGCATCGCGTCAACGAGCTACTGGATGGGAATGGCCGCTGGATCCCGGAGCTAGTCCAACGGCATTTCCACCCAATTGATGCTGCATGTATATTCACGATTAAAGCCTCGCCATAGCGTCAGGAGGACGTCTTGGCCTGGGCGCCGGATCCTCGGGGCATCTTTTCCGTCCGCAGCGTGTACCACCTCGGAGTCAACCTATCTACCAGCACCAACGTTGGTGCAATGAGCAGGGCACCGGACGGCACTCGTGCCGTCTGGAAGGCAGTGTGGGGGTGCCCTGCTCCCCCGAAGGTACGTATTTTTGCGTGGCGTCTAATCACAAACTCACTAGCGACCATGGAAAATAAAGCCAAACGAAAACTGGAGGTCACTAATATTTGTGTGCTTTGTGGCATGGAATCCGAGGATACATTCCACACTATGTGTAGGTGTCCGATGGCGAAAATGCTATGGCAGGCGATGGCGAAGTTCCAGTCTATGCCGCGTCTTCAGGATGTTCTTAATTCGGGCACGGAGTGGGCTCTTCACCTGCTAAACCAATGCACGGATGAGCAGCGTCTTCCGGTGATCATGACGCTTTGGAGAAACGGGCACGTCCGCAACGAAGTAGTGCACCACAAACCGGCTCCCACCATTGAAGCTTCCTGCAGATTTTTGTGCAGCTACATCGACAGTCTGTACTGCATTCAGCAACACCCGAACGATGATGTGACCAAAGGGAAAATGGTGATCAAGCCAAGCTGCTGTAGCTCGCGTATGAAGTCACCAATAGAACGGATGGAGTGCACCAGACCGCCGGAACAATGGTCCAAACCACCGGAGGGCTGGGCCAAATTGAACATCGATGGCGCCTGGAGAGAAGAGGATGGCACGGGCGGCGCAGGCATGATTCTTCGCGACCAAGATGGCTCCATCATTTTTGCATCTTGTAGGTTCCTTACGACATGCACGAGTGCCCTTGAAGCCGAAGTAGCTGCTTGCATGGAAGGAATTTCCCTCACGCTAGCACGGACTACACTGCCGTTTGTCCTGGAGACTGACTGTCTTACTGCAGCAAACATGATCAGAGATGTTGACACCAATAGATCCCCAGTGGCTGCCCTCATCGGTGAAATCAAGCATCTCCTGGCACTTGGACGTGAACATGTGATAGCACATGTGAGTAGAAACAAGAATAAAACTAGTCATGCACTTGCCCAGATGGGTATTTCTGAACTCCGTACAGCCGTTTGGCTTCGTCATGGACCTGATGAAATTGGCGCCTTATGCCATCAGGATTGTAATAATCTTCCTTGATTAATACAATCCTTTCTTTTCGCAAAAAAAAAG
>NC_041390.1:15634628-15649155 GCF_002162155.2 Triticum dicoccoides
AAACTACATGAAGCTTCCTCTCATCCACATACGCAGTCAACCCCTAAAATTGTAACCCCACCATTGTACAGCGCGCCGCCTCCATTTTTCCACATCAAGCAATTCCAGCGGTGGCCGGCTGCGCCCCTGCACCATGGGTCCTCTGAATCAAATTTTCTTTTTTTCCTTTTCTCTATTTACGCACATGCCCATAAAAGTGATTCCATGAATCTAGACTGGTTCTCTAGAATCTTTGTGTAATATAATTATTATATTTTCCCTATGTCATTTTTTCATTCTATCATATCATCACACCATTAAATATGTCATACATTTCTAAAAACAATAAATATTTTAATTTAAGTCCTTTGCTTTTCTGTTCCAAATCTTCTCCAAATCCCATGCTTTTTCGACTTCAAGTTTGGTCTCCAAAGGTTGCCACTAATTCTTGTTGCATTTATCCGAGCTCCACCAAAATTTCCATAAATTTTGGACAATTCTAAAACCAATACTTATTTCAAACATATTTGAATTAAATTCAAATGAGTTAGAATCTAATTTCCAAATCATGCCGGCAACCAATTTTCTTGGGTCACACGTATTTCAGGGATCCCAAGGAAATTTATTGTTTGAGAAGATTCACCACCTAACCCTTTGTATCTTATATCATTTTTTGTGTTATAATTACTAATAAGGAAAAAATAGAAGAGGAACAGCAGCGCAGCATAGCAGCTCGGTTTGCTCGGTAATTAGCCCAGCGGCCCACCTAAACCTTCGTTTAGAAAAAACAAAACAACACAAAATAGCCTGATCCCCTCGTCCTCTTCCTCGATCCCCTTCCTCTCCTCCTCCCGATCCCGTTCTCCCTCGTGCCCCTCGAGCGCCACCTCCAGGAGAGGAGCGCAGCGCCCATGAGCCTCCACTCCCGCCAGTGCTGCCATCTTCCCCCACTCAAGTCATTGAGCCAGAACGCGCCACCGTCCTTTCTCTTTCGCGCGCCGCGGCCCTGCCTCTCCTCGCGCCGTCCTGCAGCTCAGCCGGACCGTGCTGCACGCGGTCATGGACGACCGCCTCCGGTCATTCTCTTCTCTGGCCTGCCTCCTCTTAGCTCTTCGCCGCGCGCGTGGCTTTATTCCAGCCGCCTGTAACCTGCCATGGCCGGTCACTGAGTGTTGTCTCCCCGATTCGCCCGCGCGCCTCGGGCGACCTCGTCGGCTAGCAGCCGCCGGCCATCGACCTCCCGGTCGCCTCCTTCCTGCCATCTCTGGCCCCTGCCTCGCTCCACCTCCTCCCGTGTTGGCCACCTCTGCCTCTGGCCATGGCGCTGCTCGCCTGCGCCTCCACCACCACCCCTGCTGCCGTCAAATACCTTGGTCGGTGACGCCAACCGCAACACCTCCGGACGCCGGTCACCAGAACAATCAAACCAGCCTTCCGTGCCATCTCTCCTTCTCCTCCATCCATCTGCCTTCTCTTTTCCCGCCTCACCGCCCGCCCCTGCCATCTCTCCTTTTCGTCCATCCCCTGCCTTCTCTCTCCCCGTCTCACCTTTCTCTCGATCTCTCGAGGACACCACCACCCGCCGACCCGCCCGGGGATCGACCGCCTCCGGCCACGTCTTGATCGGATCCGGTGACCCCGAATGTCGCTGCCACCGATCCGCGTGCCTCCGGCCTCCTGACCTCACCTGCAGCCGCCGCGGGGAGCCCCCTGCCGTGCGCCATCACCCGTTTGTTTCTTTTTTTGAGTAAAATCGCCCGCTTGTTTTCCTGCGACAGGAGACGACAACCTCTAGCACAAGCCCAGGTTGAGGCCCAGACACAGAAGACGCGCTGCTCAATTGAATTGCCCACTTCCTGCGCAACATAAAAATTTTAGTACCACCTTGGATAGCTAAAAAAATTAGAAATAATTATATGGGTGAACGGATGAAAAAAATCGGAGAAACGCACCTTGCTTTATTAGTAGGTATAGATTCATGCCATTTTACAACAATTTTATATGGTTTTGATATGATTTGAATGGAACTAACCCGGACAGCCGCTGTTTTCAGCAGAAATACCTTGGTGGTGTTTTTTGTACAGAAATAAAAGTTCTCGGAATGGGCTGAAAATTTACGGTGCTTTTTATGGACCCGAAGCTTCGAGAAGGGACATAAGAGCCACAAGGGTATGACAAGCTTGGGGGACGCGCCCCCTTAGGGCTGGGCCCTGAACCTGTCGCTTCCTCGTGCACCCCCCCCCCTAATGTGAAACCGATGCCAAAAATTCCTATAAATATCAAAAACCCCAGAAAGAAACCTAAAACTTCCACTCCGCCGCCGCAAGCCTCCGTACTGAAGCGATCTCATCTGGAGCCCTATTCCGGCACCCTGCCGGAGGGGGAAATCATCACCGGAGGAAATCTTCGTCATCCCGACGGTCTCCATGACGAGGAGGGAGTAGTTCACCCTCGGGGCTGAGGGTACATACCAATAACTATGTGTTTGATCTCTCTCTCTCTCTCTCTCTCTCTCTCTCTCTCTCTCTCTCTCTCTCTCTTTCTCTCTCTTTCTCTCTCGTTTTCTTGATTTGGCACGATCTTGCCATGAACTTTGTTAATATAGTTGGATCATATGGTGTTTTCCCTCTCCAGCTTGTTGTGATGAATTGAGTCTTGCTCTTTGAGGTTTCGTCATGTTGGATTGAATATTGGATTTGAGAACACTTGATGTATGTCTTACATATGGATACCCGTGGTGACAATGGGGTATTATATCGAGCCACTTGATATATGTTTTGGTAATCAACTTGCAGATTCCTGTGGTGACATTAGGTGATCTAGGCATAGGGGTTGATATGCATTTTCATCCTACATTCCGATAGAAACTTTGGAGTGATTATTTACCGCATGTTGAGGGATTGTTATCTGATTCAATTATGTTAGCACTGTTGAGAGATTGCACTAGTGAAAAATATGGACCCTAGGCCTTGTTTCAAGCATTGCAATACCGTTTGTGCTCACTTTTATCACTTTCTATCTTGCTATTTTTGTTTATTCATATTATAAAAATATTTTTCTACTTTCCATACTACACTTATATCACCATCTCTTCACCGAACCAGTGCACCTATACAATTTAACATTGTATTTGGGTGTGTTGGGGACACAAGAGATTTCTTGCATTTGATTGCAGGGTTGTTTGAGAGAGGCCATCTTCATCCTACGCCTCCCACGGATTGATAAACCTTAGCTCATCCACTTGAGAGAAATATGCTACTGTCCTACAAAACTCTATGCTTGGAGGCCCAACAGAGTCTACAAGAAGAAAGGTTGTGTAGTCGACATCAATGGTTTATTTTGTCTTCATTTCTAGCAGTAGACAATGGCGAGCTATCCTACCCTGAGATGGAGCACTCTAGTTCATAACTTGTTATCACAGATGTGAATTTATATATCCACCCAGTACCAATACATGGCTGGCTGCTTCTACTAGGTGTCAGGTTGGTGGGAGAAAATGTTGGTGCTTGACACGAGGATGATGGAGTTTCACACTGCTAACACCCCATCTAAAGTTGGACCATTTCCAAAGTGGATACAACCATTGTGGAGCCAGGTCAAGACAAACTTAGGGTGTTTGTGTATGGATAAGGTGTAACAAACCTTGAATTTTCTACCGTTAGCTGAAATAATGGTGAGAGTTATGGTCAATGGCACTTGGAGAAGTCCTTGAATTTTCTGCAACATTTCTGCTGCATCACAGTTCGTTAACAATATAGAATTTGGAGACATATCTGCAACCAAATGTTATGCGGGTATCAGCTTGCCTATTTTTCATTGAGAAAAAGGGACGTTTGAAGATCATAACATAAGATGTATGCCTGTTTCAAATGATGTGAAACTAATGATCTCATTATACAAAACTTCTCAAGTAAAGAGTCTACTGAACTTCCATAAACTACCAAACTTTAACTACTATTAAGGTTACTACGACAAAAAAATAAGCTTCTAGAAAATAGAGGATAATTCAATGGAAGGAACTGACCAAGCTAAAGCTTTAGTTCTGCATCATACATTGCAGGCATTGCATTTGATGCAGAGCCCTTCCCACCCTTCCTAGCACTAAATGCCTTCCCTCCTTTGCTACCTTCTCCTATGAGAACATAATACATGAAAGAAAGATATGCAAGACACAGAAAGGCAACCGATTGTATAACTAGATTTTTTAGTTTTATCATCAATGTATAGCAAAAGTACAAAATGATGCATACATACCATTAGAAAAGGATGAAGCCTTTCCACCGGTTTTTACTCTATCAGATGAAGCTTTCCCATTTGACTTGGAGTGTGTGTGTGTGGGGGGGGGGAGGGCTCTTCTTTGAAAAAAAATCTAAATACAGGCAGTGATATATGAAGTTCTATATTTTCAACTATATATCAGTAGATTATTCACATTGACTTATTCAGTTTCATTCAACAATTCAGTAAAATTTAGTGCTTATTTATGTACTCTGATCAGATATCTTGCCCTATCAAATACTGCAACAATTACAATGTAAGCAACTCAATGATTACCATTTGTTATGCAGAACCATAAATTGGTGAAACAAAACAACAGTGTCTTGCCTTCAACTACAAATGATGCGAAGTGTCCTTTCACACTCAATGTAATGGTAAATAACATCTATGAACAAATACTCAATGAATCATTTGTAAATAAAACCAAAGGGGAACCACAAACATGGTATATAATTCTCTTCCAACATTTTTTCTGTAGTATTTGATCAATTCTATGAAGGCTGCCAAGATAAGTATTTGGTGAGCATAAAAGGTTGTGGGACTCTTCTAGTCAAATAGTTCTTTACTGGAAGAAAAATGTACCATTTCATGTTTTCAAACATAAAAATTTACCCCCTTCTTGCGAAAGATGCCCTAAGCCCTAGGGTAGCAGGGTACAACCGTACAAATGAAATTTTTTGACAGTGATAAGTTAAACACAATGGATGTTGATCATGTCAGATAGATAGCTCACAACATGCTAGCAGACACAAGTGATATTCTTATAACAAAAGCAAATACCAAAGGATTTTCTCATGGGGCAAGGCAGTGGTAAGTGCAGTGAAACTAGATTTAAATGAACTGTTGCCTGGAAAATGTTTAATAATGAGATTGGGCAATATTATTACCATCAGAATCAGAATTAGAAATGTGAACAACATCATTAGAATTGTTCTGCCTTCCATTCATTGCTCTTATAAGATTAACCAGTTAAAAAATCTATCAAACTCTAAAGTTGTCTTCGAAAGCTCAACTGACACAATATTCATTTTGATGAAGCTGTAAAATCAGCAATCATCGTATAGCAGGATCTCACAACTGAACAACAAATACCTTTATTATGTTCGTGTTTGGCATCTGAGGCAGTGCGAGGGTTGTCGCACTGGTTTGGCACGGTAGAGGATATTACTGGGCGAGGCATGGGATGTCGAATATCCTACGCTTTCTGAAGATAGTGGCCGTGCGAGGCGGCGCAGAAGTTGGCGCTTAGGTTCAGGTTTGTGTTTAGGTTCAATGTGTGGATGGAGTTGCCTAAGCTGGCCATGGGAGATTGGCGATCGTACAAGCGGTTCAAGGCGGCTCTGAGGTTAACACTCAGGTCCAGGTTTCGCATGTAGGAGTTGAATGAGCAGGGTATGAGGTATCAGAGATCCTATGGGTAGTGAAGGTAGCGGCCGCCCAAGATGGCTGGGCAGGTTACATGATAACATTTTGCAAAAACCCGATATGTTGGAAGCTTATAAAGGGTTGGTATTTATGAGTCGTTTGGTCCCATGAGGGAGTCCTCATGTTTTTGGTTTGTGTTGTTCACACATTTTTGAATTTTTTGAAAAGTTTAACAATATGTAAAAAAACATGATTTAAAAAATTGGGAATGGAAAAAGTTCACAAACTTGAAAAAATATCACAAAATTCAAAAATAAGTTCATCTATTTTGGAAGTTCATGAAATGGAAAAGTTCATGAATTTGTGAAAAGTTTTCAAAGTTTAAATAGTTTTTGAATTTGAATTGTTTTCATGCATTTGATAAAACAAAATAAAGAAAATAAAAAAGGAAAACAACAAGAAAAAAGTGAAAATGAAAAAAAAGAAAAAAAGAGAGGAAAACCCGAGAAAACCAAACAAAATCATGCTAGAAGACCGATAGGAATACCTCCCAGAAAAACCTGTCAATCCTTCGTGGGAAGGTTCACAAATACTGGTTTTTTTTAGACAAGTTCACAAATACTGGTGAAAAGGATCTCTCGCCAGGTGCGTCACCGTAGTGGGCCGATTCAATTTGCTTCTTTGTTCGTTTTCACAAAACTTCTTGTCCGTTCGTCTATTTTTTCTGACGGTTGCTTTTTTTTTCCTATTTTAAAATATTTGAATACAAATATATTAGAAACTAATTTACTTGTGTTTCAAGCAAATGTTTAGTGTGCATTTAGGAAAATATTCGTGCTCTGTAAAAAAATGTGTTCACACAATTTTAAAAATGTCTATATAACATTCAAAATTGGTATACAATGCAAACATATATTCATAATTTCACAAAAAATTATACAATGCAAAAAAAATTCACATAATTTTAAAAACATTTGGTACCATTAAAACAAATGCTCTAGACATTTTTTAAAAATTCTAAAAAACAAGTGTTTTGCGCATTTATAAAAACTACCTATGGCATTTATGAAAACTGTTTAACATGTGTGCGCTCTTCTTTGCAGAAAGGTACTTCATTTCTTGTTAATTTTCTTACGATCTGCTTCGCATGAGAGCAGCGGCTCAGGCCAAAAAAGTACGCAGCCCTTGCGGCGTGACAGGCCTCCGGCTATCTCCCTGCTGATGGCGGCGGCGGTCTAAATCTTGTGCCTAGGTGGGCGACCACATCTACTGGAGGTCGCGTTACATCTACGTCCCCACGGTTCCTGGTCGTCTACTCTCCAGCAATCGAGTTGCCACGACGGATCTTCCCAATAACTGCGCTCTAACATTGCCTGAACAAGTTCTCCAGGGTACTGTTCTCTGATGTCTTACCTTGCTTCGCCATTCTCCACACGTGGCTCCACCACCCCGCGACTAGTTCTACCATCCGCCGACACAGGGGAAGCTTCGGGTATATTCGTTTGTGACTTGGGAGCCACCTCCCAATTTCTAAGTTTCTCTAGCATATTATCTACAAATTATTTTGCTGCAACTAGACATATAATTGATCCGTGGAAAACTGATTTTTACATGAGCTATGCCTCCTCCACTAAAGTACTTTTGGTTTCAGATTCTATTAGGAGCATATGGGGTATAGCAGTTGGGCGTTCCATATGGTGAATGTGTACTATGCTTGCAATAAAGTCATCTCTATGTTGTTGGGTGTTACATATTGCTTACTTCTATTGTGTGTCGGGTTGGTGAAAGAAAATGTCGGTGCTTGACAGGAAGAGGACGGAGTTTTACATTGCTAACCTTCCATCTAAAGTGGGAACCTTCTACAAAGTGGATACAAGTGTTGTGCAGGCAGGGGAAGTCAAACTCAGGGTGTTTGTGTATGGAAAAGGTGCAATTGACCTTGAATTTCATATCATTAATTATTGAAGTAATGGTGAGAGATATGTTCAATGACACTTGGTGAAGTCCATCTGATTGGGATTTCAGTATGTTTTTGTGGGTTCAACATAGGGGCACTTGTTCCTATATCATGGTGGAAGCACATCATTTGATGTTGGTTGTTTCTCATTGGATGTCAATACATTCCAGTTGGATAGGGTGTGCACTTCAAAGACGGGTATCTATAGGCCGCGCACATACATAGCAATGTTCCACCATCGTTGTTGTCCTCACCAACAGTGGCAAGTGCGAAACTCTATGTTTTGTCCTAGTTATCTCCTTCCTCTCATACTTATCTCACAAACTTGCCTTATTCGTTCATTATTGTGATCAATAATTTTGACCTACATGGCTTGGTAATTCTTACCTTTCTCGTTCTTATGGCAAAAAATCAAGCACCATAACATCATTGTGATTGGGGTGAATGATAACATTTCACCAAAACTCAATGTGTTGCAAGCGTATAAAGGGTTGGTAGTTATGAGACATTCCTCTCACCAAAATTTCAAACGTTCACAAAATTTGAATAAGTTCTTATATTTGACAAAAGTTCACAAAATTTGGAAAAGGTTCATGGATTTTAAAAAAGTTCGTAATGGAAAAAGTTTACGAATTTAAAAAAACTTCACAAAATTTAAAAAGTCCATGAATTTGTGTAAATTTTTCTAAGTTGGAAAACATTTTGAAATTTAATTTTTTCTATGTTTTTGATAAAAAGGAACAGGGAAAAGAAAGAAAAGGCAAAGAACAGGAAAAAAATAAAATAAAAATAAAATCCTGAGAAAACCAAGCAAAATCATGCATAAAAAAGTGTAAGGAAACCCGTCCAGAAAAACCGGCAGAACCTTCATGGGAAGGTTCCCAAATACCGGTGAAAATAGCCCTACACAGGTGAGCCATTTTGCTATATAGTGCCATGGGGGGTGTGCCACATGTAACAAAATGCCTATAAGTGGCCCTTAAGGGGCCGAATAGAATTTGTTGTTTATCAGCCTAATATTCCCCGAAGATGGTATTTGTGAGACAGAAGGATGGTTCGCCTGATGCGTCACTGATGTGGGTGGGCCCAATTTGCTTCTTCCTTTGTTTTCTCACATTTGCTTCTTATTCGTTCTTCTATTATTTCTGTCGGTTGTTCTTTGTTTTCATATTTGAAAATTTTCTGAGTAGAAATATTTTTGGAAATAATTTACTTACATTTTAAGAAAATGGTTAGCGCGCATTAAAAGAATATTGATGTGGTGTAAAAAGTGTGTTCACACAATTCATAAGTGTCCTTAACATTCATAAACATGTTCATGACATTTAGAAAATGATCTACTGTGCAAAAATATGTATAGAACATTTTTTAAATATATATAATGTAAAAAAATTCACGTAATTTAAATAAGATTTCATACCATTAAACCAAATGTTCATCACATTTTAGAAAATTCAAAAAACTAATATTTTACGCTATTAAAAAATATCTATGGCATTTTATGTAAACTGTTTAACATGTATTCGAAAAATGTTCAACGTGTCCTCCAAAACTGTTTAAAGTGTGTCTGAAAAATCTTTCGCATGTATTTAAAAAAATATTCATCATGTATTTGAGAAATATTCAATATGTATGCAAAAATATTTCACGTGTATATGAAAAATATACAACATGTATTAAAAAAGTCAATATTATTCAAAAAAGGAAAGGGAAATATAAAAAGAACACAAAATAAAAAGCGATACTAGAAACAAACAAAAATGTGAGAAAAGTATGCGTTGAAGCTTCTAAAACCGGTCCAAACCTGTTGCGTTCGAAAATCAATACACAAAAGCTACATTGGGCCGTCCTGTTTACTGTAATGGTAGAGATGAGACGGTAGCTCGTCTCATACTAGTGGAGAAATAGCCCTTGCGCATGTACACCCACCAAGCTTGTTTAATAGGAGTACTTAACACAACTATGTTCTCATCTTGAAAAAAACACAACTATGCTCTCTCTCAAAAACTAAACAATTAACACAACTGTGCAGTGACAACTGCATTATTAATTATTAGAAAGCTTACGTGAGTACTAGTATATGATGAGAGAGGACCTCTCAAAATTCCACAATGCTACATATAACTTTTCCTGACATAATTTCTTTTTTTTTTGAAAGAAGAAAGGCTAGAATTTCGGGGGTGTCCATCCTTATCCTTGTCTGGCAACTATGGTGGTCAGTGTAACCTGTCGAACGTGAGGTGGAACACATGGTACTAGCGGATCCCTCATGAGCGGTCCGTGTTGCGCACCACATCCACTGGCTTGGGCTGATTACCTATACCGGCGGGAGTAGAACATTTTTTTCAAGCACATGCAAGAGGATTGCACGATTTTTATATTAAGGAGAAGGAGAATTTTACAAAGAGTTACAACAACGCCGATAGACAACGGAGTCCACAGAATGAGAGCTACTAAGTCACTCCTCTTGATAGCCCATCTAGTTTTGCTCTAGTCCACGTTTGAAATTCCTCTTTGATGCGCCAAGTCACCAGATGAGGAATGGTAGCTACTTTGCCAAACACACGTTATTGTGCTCAAGCCAGATGAAGCGAAGCACAAGGCTTACCATGGTGTTGATCCTCCTGCGGCTTCCACTGGGAGTTGCATTGCTTAGGCGCAGGCTACCAATTCTTGATCTCGACGTCTGGTGTCGGCGTCCGCCTATGCAATCGACATGGCAATAGGTTGTTGTACCATATTTCCCATGCAACAGAGCAACCAAGCAGCATATGATTCAGATTTTTGTCCTCCTGAGCACATAGAACACAGCTGTCTGGATGCTCCAGCTGCGGCCTAGCTAGGCGATCCGCAGTCCACAATCAATCATGTAGCACAAGCCAAACAAAGATTTTTTTATGTCCAACGGTGCCCAAGATGTCCACAGTTCAGCCGGAGAAGGTAGGAATTCCCGGCCTAAGAAGAAGAGCTTATATGGGAATAGCTTCAATTTAACAATATCATTATCCACGTCTTTCTTCTTTTTCTTATCACATAACTCAACGAAATTATTTAGATGGGATGCGGCATCTTCGCTAGGAAGGCCGAAAAATTGATCTTTCATAACAAGATTCAGCAAAGCGGCATTAACTTCATAAGATTCTGCACTTGAAAATCGGAGTACAAAGAAAATCATTATTATTAGTATTAGAAAAATCACGCAATTTGGTATTATCTTGAGCCATCGTGACAAAGCAAGCAATCTAACACACGAGAAAACAAGAAGCAAACGCAAATACGAAAGAAAGAAGGGTGAATAAAAAGGCAAATCTTTTAGAAAATCATTTTAGAAGTGGGGGAGAGGAAAGCGAGAGGTGAATGGCGAATAATGTAATGCAAGAAATGAGAGTTTATGATGGGTACTTAGTAGTCTTGACGTAGATCTCCCTGGCAACAACGCCAGAAATTCTTCCTGCTACCTCTTGAGATTGCGTTGGTTTTTTCCTTGAAGAGGGAAGGGTGATGCAGCACAGTAGAGATAAGTATTTCCCTCAGTTAAGAACCAAGGTATCAATCCAGTAGGAGAAACGCGCAAGTCCCCAATCGATGCACCTGCACAAACAATCAAACACTTGCACCCAACGCGATAAAGGGGTTGTCAATCCCTTCACAGTCACTTGCAAAGCTAAGACCTGATAGAGATAAATAAAACTAAACAAAAGATAAAATATTTTTGGGTTTTTTGGTTTATAGATCTGAAAATAAAGATTGCAAAATAGTAGACCGGAAACTAATATGATAGAAAATAGACCCGGGGGCCATAGGTTTCACTAGAGGCTTTTCTCATGAAGGCATATAATAGGTGGGTGAACAAATTGCTGTCAAGCAATTGATAGAAAAGCGCAAAGTTATGGAGTGCGGCGAATCTGCACCCGGGCTCAGCTGCACCCCCGCTCACGGAAAAAATCAAAACAAATACAAAAAAAATTCAAAAAATTCCAAATTTATTGTGTGTGATAGATAATTAGATGCGTGAGGTTCGCTGAAAAATTCAACTCGTTTGGACATTTGAGCAAGTCTGTGCAAAAAAGACAAAATCGGGGTCTGTAAAAAAGTTTACTGTTCATGAGTTGTTTTGACCCGATTTGTCTTTTTTGCCGAGACCTACTCAGATATCCAAATGAATTGAAATTTGGAGCGGGCCTCACGCATCAAATTATCTACCACACAAAAAAAATTTGGATGTTTTTGAATTTTTCTAGTATTTGTTTTGAATTTTTTTCTGACCGGGAGCAGCTGAGCCCGGGCTCCAGGATGAATTATCGAAAGTTATGACGATATCCATGGAAATGATTCTATAATATCACATCCCTGTCAAGCAGATCGACTCCTGCCTACATCTACTACTATTACTCCACATATCGACCGCTATCCAGCATGCATCTAGAGTATTAAGTTCATAAAGAATGGAGTAACACCTTAAGTAAGATGACATAATGTAGAGGAATAAACTCAAGCAATATGATGAAAACCCAATTTTTTATCCTCGACGGCAACAATTCAATACGTGTCTCGCTACCCCTACTTTGTCACTGGGTGAAATCACGCAAGATTGAACCCAAAGCTAAGCACCTTTCCCATTGCAAGAAAAAACAATCTAGTTGGCCAAACCAAATCGATAATTCGAAGAGAAATACAAAGATATCAAATCATGCATATAAGAATTCAGAGAAGATTCAAATAATATTCATAGATAAGCTGATCATAAATCCACAATTCATTAGATCTCGACAAACACACCGCAAAAGAAGATTACATTGGATAAATCTCCAAGAACATTGAGGAGAACATGGTATTGAGAATCAAAGAGAGAGAAGAAGCCATCTAGCTACTAGCTATGGACCCGTATGTCTGTGGTAAACTACTCACGCTTCATCGAAAAGGCAATAGAGTTGATGTAGATGCCCTCCGTTATCGAATCCCCCTCCGACAGGATGCCGGAAAAGGCCCCAAGATGGGATCTCACGGGAACAAAAGGTTGTGGCTGTGGAGAAGTGTTTTCATGGATGTTTTTGAGGGTTTTGGAATATATGTGAATATATAGGAGGAAGAGCTAGGTCATGGGGCCACCGAGGGGCCCACAAGGCAGGGGCGTGCCCTCCACCCTTGCCGCCGCCTCATGGCTCTTCTGACTTGCACTCCAAGTCCCCTAGGTGTCTTCTGGTCCAAGAAAAATCATCGTGAAGTTTTATTCCGTTTGGACTCCGTTTAGTATTACTTTTCTGTGAAGCTAAAAAACAAGGAAAGAACAGAAACTGGCACTGGCACTGGGCTCTAGGTTAATAGGTTAGTCCCAAAAATAATATAAAATAGCATATTAATGCATATAAAACATCCAAAACAGATAATATAATAGCATGGAACAATCAAAAATTCAGTTGGAGATGTATCAATTGCCGTGGTGACATTGGGTGATATAGCCAAAGGGGTTGATACTTTCATCCTACATTCTCCGATAGAAAATTTGGAGTGATTATTAGTTGCACATTGAGGGATTGTTATATGATTCAATTATGTTAGCACTACCGAGAGATTGCACTAGTGAAAGTATGAACCATAGGCCTTGTTTACAAGCATTGCAATATCGTTTGTGCTCACTTTTTTCACTTGCTATCTTGCTTTTTTATTTATTCAGATTATAAAAATATATTTCTACTATCCATACTACACTTGTATCACCATCTCTTCGCCGAACTAGCGCACCTATACAATTTACCATTGTATTGGGTGTGTTAGGGGCACAAGAGATTTCTTGCATTTGATTGCAGGGTTGTTCAAGAGAGACCATCTTCATCCTATACCTCCCATGGATTGATAAACCTGAGGTCATCCACTTGAAGGAAATTTGCTACCGTCCTACAAAACTCTACGCTTGGAGGCCCAATAGAGTCTACAAGAAGAAAGGTTGTGTAGTAGACATCAATGGTTTCTTTTGTATTCATTTCTAGCAGTAGAAAATGGCGAGCTATCCTAACCTAAGATGCAGCACTCTAGTGCGTAACTTGTTATCATAGATGTCAATTTATGTGTCCACCCAGCGCCAATACATGGCTGGCTGCTTCTACTAGGTGTCGGGTTGGTCGGAAAAAATGTTGGTGCTTGACACGAGGAGGATGAAGTTTCACATTGCTAACACCCCATCTAAAGTTGGAGCCATTTCCAAAGTGGATACGACCATTGCAGAGCTTGGTCAAGACAAACTCAGGGTGTTTGTGTATGGATAAGGTGCAATAAACCTCGAATTTCGTACCGTTAGCAGAAATAATGGTGAGAGTTATAGTCAATGGCACTTGGAGAAGTTCCTGAATTTTCTACAACATTTCTGTTGCTTCACAGTTCATTAACAATATAGATTTTGGAGAGATATCTGCAACCAATTTTTACGCGGGAATGAGCTTGCCTATTTTTTTTAGAAAAAAGACCTTTGAAAATCATAATATAAAACGAGTGCCCGTTTCAAATGATGTAAAACTAACAATCTCATTATACAAAACTTCTCAAGTAAAGAGTCTACCGAAATTCCATAAACTTCCAAACTCTAAGTACTATTAAGGTTACTATGACAAAAATAAGCTTCTAGAAAAATAGAGGATATTTCAATGAAAGGAACTGACCAAGCTGAAGCTTTAGTTCTGCATCAGATATTGCAGGCTTTGCATTTGATGCGGAGCCCTTCCCACCCTCCCTCCTTTGTTACCTTCTCCTATGAGAACAAAATACATGAAAGAAAGATATGCAAAACACAGAACGACAATCGGTTGTATAACTAGAACTTTTAGTTTTATCATCAATGTATAGCAAAAGTACAAAATGATGCATGCATACCATTAGAAAAGGATGAACCTTTCCATCGGCTTTTTACTCTATCAGATGCAGCTTTCCCATTTGACTTGGAGTGTGTGTATGTGG
>NC_041390.1:15649680-15651189 GCF_002162155.2 Triticum dicoccoides
TAAAAAAAACTAAATACAGGAAGTGATATATGAAGTTCTATATTATCAACTATATATCATTATATTATTCACATTGACTTGTTCAGTTTAAATCAACAATCCAGTACATTTTAGTGCTTATTTATGTGCTCTAATCAGATATCATGCTGATATGTCTCCATCCTATCTACTTTTCCAAACACTTTTGCCCTTGTTTTGGACTCTAACTTGCATGATTTGAATGGAACTAACCCGGACTGACGCTATTTTCAGCAGAATTGCCATGGTGTTATTTTTGTGCAGAAATAAAAGTTCTTGGAATGACCTGAAAATCAACGAAGATTATTTTTGTAATATATAAAAAATACTGGCGAAAGAATCAAGGCCAGGGGGCCCACACCCTGTCCACGAGGTTGGGGGCACACCCCCCTGCCTCGTGGTTCCCCTGACGCTCCTCCGACCTCAACTCCAACTCTATATATTCGTGTTCGGGGAGAAAAAAATAAGAGAGAAGGATTCATCGTGTTTTACGATATGGAGCCGCCACCAAGCCCTAATCTCTCTCGGGAGGGCTGATCTGGAGTCCGTTTGGGGCTCCGGAGAGGGGAATCCGTTGCCATCGTCATCATCAACCTTCCTCCATCACCAATTTCATGATGCTCACCGCCGTGCGCGAGTAATTCCATCGTAGGCTTGCTGGACGGTGATGGGTTGGATGAGATTTATCATGTAATCGAGTTAGTTTTGTTAGGGTTTGATCCCTAGTATCCACTATGTTCTGAGATTGATGTTGCTATGACTTTGCTATGCTTAATGCTTGTCACTAGGGTCCGAGTGCCATGATTTCAGATCTGAACCTATTATGTTTTCATGAATATATGTGAGTTCTTGATCCTATCTTGCAAGTCTATAGTCACCTATTATGTGTTATGATCCATTAAACCCGAAGTGACAATAATCGGGATACTTACCGATGATGACCGTAGTTTGAGGAGTTCATGTATTCACTATGTGTTAATGCTTTGGTCCGGTACTCTATTAAAAGGAGGCCTTAATATCCCTTAGTTTCCAATAGGACCCCGCTACCACGGGACACTACTAGGGAAAACCTTATACACAACATCTTAGCAGTAGCGCTGGATAAAACAGGTCGCTACTGCTACTTAGTAGTACGTTTTTAAATAAACCGCGCTACTGCTACTACTTTGGCAGTAGCGCGTTCCGCCAAACCGCGATGCTGCTATATTTGTACTAGGCGCAGATGGCTAGCCCCACTTAGCAGTAGCGCGTACCACTGACCAGCGCTATTACTACATCCCGTAGTAGTAGCGCGTTTCTCTGAAACGCGCTACTACTTACTTATCTTATCCTGGAGCGGTTCACCCTGGACAGTCACTCCCTCACTCGCTCTTGCCCGCGCCGAACCCGTACGGGGTCCGCCGCCGCGCTGCTCCTCGCCGAGGTACTCCCTCCTCCCTCCTCCCCCCTCCTCCTCCGGCCGCCCTCCTCCCACCGCCCCTCTCCCTCCTC
>NC_041390.1:15651532-15702681 GCF_002162155.2 Triticum dicoccoides
GGCCTCCTCCCCCTCCTCCTCTCTCCTCCTGCTCCCTTCCCCTCCTCCCTACTTTTAGTAAGTATTTTTTACTGTTGTTAGTAAGTGTTTAAAATAATTAGTAAGTAAATTAATAAACTAGTTGAACCCGTTTAGTTTTAGTAAGAACTAGTTGAATTAATAGAACTAATGTATTTTTAGTAAGAAAATTAATATAACTAGTTGAACTAGTTTATTTTTAGTTTATTTCTACTAGCACAAATGCCCGTGCGTTGCGACGGGAGCAAATTTTGATGTGGATTCAAATTTAATGAGAATTATAAAATGCGGCTCATTTTACAAATCTGCTCGGCGCGCTACGTCTTATATCCAACTCCAACAAATTTTGTATGAATAGTTCACTGCATATTTTGTCCTATTCCTCTTTCCTCGAGTAGCGGGTATTACTCGCATTTGTAGTGATATAGTATAAAAATAATGTTCTTGCCATCATGTCCACCAGAGTTTAAGTAAAAGAACAAAAATAAAATTAGCTAGAATGAAGAATGGAGGGAAAATTTTGTGGAACTCACAAATTTTTGTTAATTCCCTCACTTCAGAACTGTTCAATTAAGTTTAAAAAAAAGATGTTGTTCAATGAACACGCTCATTTTCTGTTTAGAATAAGATTAGTAACAGAAATTTAAATAAAATAACATAGCACAATGATTAATTTTCCGCAATCCCGTTAAAGTAGGAATCATTTTTTTGCGCAATGAGCCATGAAATCAACTCTGCCACAATCCCGCTTTAGTTTGGAGTTTTTTTGCGGCCGTTCAATCTAGTTTTCCACATTCGTGCTTTCAATTATACCATGAAATATCCCACAATCCCAGGATGCAGCGTGCAATCAGGCCATGAAATCAACTGTCCCACACAATCCCGCTTTAATCACAGTCCTGAAATTGATCACTCAATTCCTTTCGTTTATTATAATATACTCGAGCATCATGAAGCGTGCATGTGCATCTTAGAAGCTTATCTGCTCTCACGTTAACCTTTCTTAGGCAACTTGCTGATCATACAGGAGAAATTCTGGTATATAAAGGGCTACGAATTGATCTAAACGAACGATGTGGGGCTAATCTGGCATAAAATATGGATGCTCACCTGAGTTCGGTCACTCCCAGCGCTATCTATTTTCCACGCGGCTTGCGGCCCAGCAAAGGCCTAGCACTCTATTTGGGTAGGCCAAGCGGTGCAATTTTTCAAGCCTAGCGATGCAGCTCAGCGGCAGGAATATTTCATTAGTACAAATGGCCCGCTGTAAACACCATCATACGCTAGTTCAATTGGTTGCACCCGTGGGCACTGAGGTCAGACGGACGGATGAACAACTATTAGTACCACCTCATTTATATTACGATTTTGTCTATATGAACCGTAAAAGTGTATTATGACTGGGCGGAAGCGTATTGTGACGGTGAACCCACGAAGTCAATCCGTGCTTTATTATTAAGAAAAATTATATTATATTATATTATATTATTATTAAGGAAAGATTAGGGAAATATTTTTTGCAAAATACTATGCATATATGGTACAAATGCCCGTGCGTTGCAATGTGCGAATTTTCTTGAACATGCTCCACATAGCATTACACAACACTTTTTATATCTTAATGGCATTTGTCAGGACCTAATTCCCATGTGTTGCAACGTGCAAAAATATCGTAAAAGCGGCCGTGGGATGACACATGCCATTTCTTACAAACAATTCTGATAAACATCAGTAATAAGTTTATACTGTTATCGCTTTTTGAAGTATGAAGTGTGGATGTAAAGAAGAGCCACCCTAACATGTTTCAAAATAATTAAACTATTTGGAAATTTTAATCTTTTTTATTAGAATTGAAACATGTTTTGGAAATGAACTTTTCTTAACACATGTTTTTAAAAAAAGACATCAAAAATCCGATTTTTCGTCAAAAGAGACCCCATATTGGATTAAAATGACAAAAAAAACCACCTCTGAATCAAATCGACAAAAAAGACCCCCTCGCCATGGCGGCAGGTGCACCAGGCGACACGTGGCACCTGCCGTCATGATGTGAGGCAGCCAGCCCCGCCGCCATGCTGCCAGGCGGCCAGTCCCTCGCTACGTGATTCCAGGCCGGCGAAGGAACGGGGACGGGCTCGTGGGCCTGGCCGTCACAGTATGAGGCGGCCGCACTGCTGCTGCCTGACAGCTTCTGCCGCACGCGACGAAGGGGTGGGCCCTGCCGCCACGCCCTGTGGCGGCCGCACTGCCGCTGCTGCACGCGGGCCGATCGGTGCCAGCCCCAGGACGGTCTGTGTGGGCTACGTGTCGAGACGTCACTAGCTAGAGCAACGGGATGCTACAGTACACGCGTATAAATTTATGTTGATCTGTGTGCAGGACTGCACCGCATTGACAATGCATGCTGCTCCATACAGGCGAATAGAACACTGCGTCCATCGAGGACGACGCATCACGTCATTGGAAAACATACATATACTATTGCAAAAACAAAAAGCCTTAGGTATATATGTTGCAGGCATGGATGGGATGGATAATTGTATCATGCAGATTCCGGGCTACGACACTTCTCGCGACGGCATGTAGAGAAGCAGTGCGGCCGCCACAGGGCGTGGCGGCAGGGCCCACCCCTCCATCGCGTGCGGCAGCAGCGCTGTCAGGCAGCAGCAGTGCGGCCGCCTCATACGGTGGCGGCCGGGCCCACGAGCTCGTCCCCGTTCCGTCGCCGGTCTGGAATCCCATAGCAAGCAACTGGCAGCATGGCAGCGTGGCGGCGGGGCCGGCCGCCTCACGTCATGGCGGCAGGTGCCACGTGTTGCCTGGCGTGCCTGCCGCCACGGCGAGGGGGTCTTTTTTGTCAATCTTACTCAGAGGTGGTCTTCTTCGTCATTTCAATCCGGCAGGTAGTCTCTTTTGACAAAAAATCCAAAAATCCCCACCGAGCAGCTTCTGTGGATCTTATCCACATCGCCATTATTTTCTGGCAGCACCGCTTCTCCTTTGTCTTCTCTCTATCCATCCAGCGGCTCTGCTCTCCTTCCTCTCGGTGTGTGTGTGTGTGTGCTGCAGCCACACACACGCCCACGGCCCGGCATTGACCTCTCTCTTCTTCCTCCACAACGAATCAAGCACCACTCTCTGCTGGACCGCGACGCCAGAATCGATCACGGGTGCGCGCGGTTAGCTTCTCCCTCGCCGCCCCAGATCCCCTCTTCCTTTGGCGTCCGTTCCGTTGACCCCATCTCTCTCTTTCGATTTCCCAGGCCGTCTTGCCCATGACCGGTGGCTGCTTCACGTTCGTCGACAGACTGCGACGCTGCTGCTGCTCGTATGGGCTCTCGGTGGCCGGGCCAGCACGCGTCGGGGCTGGCTGGGCTCCCAGCAGTCGGCCTCCCCGCCTCCTCCAACATCGCCTGGAGAGGAGCCCCTCTGTGCTTCCGAGCCGCCTCCTCGAGCAGGGCAGCCAGAGGTGCCGCCCCTCTCTTTCTCTCTCTAATCTCCCCTTCTCCTTCTTCGTCTATGTCTAATCTCTGTTTTCTCCAGGGAAGGGAGTCGCCACATGGAACACAACTGAAACGCCCCGCCTTGGAGCTCGCTGCCTCCGGCAACCTCTCTGTCGGCCTCGTGCTCCTCCGTCTCGAGCACCCCCTCCTGGCCGCCGTCCATCTCTTGGCGGTGCCTGTTAGGCAGGCGTTGATGCTTATCCTCGGCTCTCTCTCTGTCAGCTGTCTCCTTCAGGATGAGGAGGATGAATGGGGCTCTCGCAGCTGGGCCACTGCGGCCGAGTTGACTGAGGGCGAGTGCGCGCGTCCGGCGCATATGGCCCCGCCTCCGCGCCTCCGCTCCTGCTCCTCCTCTCGCCCGGGCAGCGTCCCGCCCGCGCCCTTCATGTGCTCGCCGCCGTCATCCTACGCCCGATCGGATCGGGAGCGCCGCAGCTCGATACAGGCCAAAAAGATCTCAAACTGTTTTTTCTTTAACTCACCGAGAACTGCGGGTTGAATAGCCAAAATAGTAGGGGGTTTTCTGCAAAAATTCTGACGTACGACCAGAAGCACTTCGTGCTTTATTAGTAGGGAAAGATTTATAGTAAATTTATATTTAGTAAGAACTATTTGAATTAATAGAACTAGTTGAACATGTCACATTTTTTGTTATTTTTTTAGTTTGAGCAATTATTCCCGCATCGATGTCGTTCACTACGGTTTTATTTATAGGGTTTTTGTTTTTGCAGAAATCAAGGAGCCCCTCCATCATCCCCGCCGTCGTCCCCGTCACCGACCCCCTTCGACCTCGAGGTGAGACCAACCAAATCTCCATGTCAATATGAGTCCTATAAGATATGATGTAGATAAAAACATGTATATCTTGTGTTGCTCAAATAGGATATGTGGTTGCCCAAGTGGCCGATCATGTTCATGTTACACCTCCGAGTGGCCTATGTTTTGCTAGAGTGTAGATTAATTTCTGTTCCAGCAAATTTCAGGCGCTTGATATGTCCTCTTTTAGCAAAGGTCATGCCGGAATTTTTCTTGGCATGACTTGTGCTAGAATATGTAAGAAATATCAAGTGGCCTGGATTTTCTAGAAAAATAATTAAACGACATTTCGGGTTGACATTAAGTCTGTCGAGGCTCCATCACCGAAGGTCGAAAAATCAACGAGGGAGTCTATCCACCATATATGAGAGAGGACGAAGAATCCCGACTGTTATTGCGGGGGTCGTTTCTCCTTCTTTTCCTTGTGCTAGACCTTTGTTATGCACTAGGGAAAAGAAGGAGTAACGACCATCACCGACGGTCGCAAATGTCAGAGAGGAGGAATCAGTGAGGGAGAGTCTCCACCATATAGACTCGACAGACCGATAGTCAACCCGTGATGAATAATAATGATCTAATTTAATTTTTATAGTACATATATTTAATTGTACAAGTTTAATATTTGAATTATGAACATAGGAAATGTCGTACTCGGACGGCGAAAGTCTCTCGGGGGAGTGCTCCTGGTGCCACGACGACCGGGGTTTCTGCGACAGGCCTCACCTGGACGAAGATCGGCGCTTCAGCATTAAGCTCGAGGAGGCCTTCGATTATGATACGGTAAGCTACGATGCAAAGGGTTTTTTCATAATTAAGCTCGACTTGTAGTACTTCAACGTGTAATTTTTGTCTTTTACAATTTGACTAGCTTATCCCATGCCATGCAAGATGCTATGTCTTGGAGAGGATGGGTTTTGAAGATAATGAGAGGAATGAAACAAAGAAAATTAACCTAAGGACCCATCATGGTATGGATTTTGAGGTAAATCTATACAATTCTGAGAGCGTATCCCATTTTGGTTGCCCGGGTTGGGAAGCACTTTGCAAGATGTATGATTTTCAAGAGGGTATGTTTGTCACCATGTATCTTGGTGATCCTGACATCGACCAAGACAATTTGGACATTTGGGTCCTTGTTGATACGCTTCCAATTCTACCGCTATGTGAGTTTCTCAAACAAAGTTATTAACTAATTTATATTGTTCATTTTAAAATAGTTGACAACTTATTTCCATTGACAGCTTATTTTAATTGTTCAAACAATGTGTGGAACATGGTAAACAGAACCTACTACACCGATGGCTCTGAGTTAACTTATCAGGAGAAAAATCATCTGGTCGCATTTTGTACTGGTCTTGAGAATTACAATATCTATAATAAAACTCCTCCGCATTATGGTCAATACGTGCCACTAGTGCACGTGTTCAACTACGGTAACATCCATGGAGATGTCATGGTAAGATTTTTTTACTACTACGACATCGGTGCATCTTTTGCATAAATTCTTTTAGAACTTAACTACACTGCTAACTACGAAGTTATTACTATGTTTTTCAACAGAAAATCCCGGATGATTGTGTTCCTCATCTGATGTATCAGAAAGGTCGCCTTAATGTTTTGAACATACAGCCAGGTCGTCCTACGAATCTCACCTGTCCATATCGGATTTCTAAAAGATATGGAGTCATGAAAATCACAAAATGGAAACAATGTATGGACAGTCGTAAGGAGCTACTTGGAAGCAACATTGTGCGAAAGGAAAGAATTGGAGACAGGATAATCTCCATTCTCCATAATGGAGAGTCAGGGGCTATTTTGTTTTATGCTATTTTACCTAAGAGAATATAGTAGGTCCTAAGAGAATGCAGTAGGTCCTATGAGGTACAATATTTATTATGTGGTACAATGTGTTAGAGTTGATGATGAGGAGTAGTTGTGTTTATGACTAGTGACCAACTTGCTATGTGATGTCTCATTGATGAAAATGATGAACATGAGGAGGTGTTATATGACAATTATGTATTATGATGATAAGTTGTTAATGATATGATGATGATGATGACGATGATATTTATTATATCATTGGGTGAAAGAACCGCGGATTAGTTTCAAGTGGATGTCCATCCACTTGAAACTAGTCCACGGTTCTTTCACCCAGTGATGTAATAACTCATTATGATGTAAAAACAATCTCTAAATTGCTGCTGTATGAAAACTTGTATAAAAGTGTATGAATAAAACATGAAATAAAAAAGAAATAAAACATGAAATAATAGTAGTAGCGCGTGCAGGGAGAAGCGCTACTAGTAATTAGTAGTAGTGCTGTTTGGAGAAAACGCTACTACTAAGTCAATATAGCAGTAGCGTGGGTTAACCCACGCTACTGCTAACCTTTAGCTGTAGCGCCATACCAGTAGCGCACCATCCCGCGCTACTGATAGGCCTAAAACACGCGCTACTGCTAGGTTTTTCCCGAGTAGTGGGAGGGTAGGACAAAAGATGGCATGAAAGTTCTTTTCCATAAGCACGTATGACTATATTCGGAATACATGCCTATATTACATTGATGAACTGGAGCTAGTTCCGTGTCACCCTATGTTATAACTATTGCATGAGGACTCGCATCCGACATAATTATCCATCACTGATCCATTGCCTACGAGCTTTTCATATATTGTTCTTCGCTTATTTACTTTTCCGTTGCTACTGTTACAATCACTATAAAACCAAAACTATTACTTTTTCTACCACTACCACTATTACCATATTACTTTGCTACTAAATACCTTGCTGCAGATATTAATTTTCCAAGTGTGGTTGAATTGACAACTCAGCTGCTAATACTTGAGAATATTCTTTGGCTCCCCTTGTGTTGAATCAATAAATTTGGGTTGAATACTCTATCCTCAAAAACTGTTGCGATCCCCTATACTTGTGGGTTATCAAGACTATTTTCTGGCGCTGTTGCCGAGGAGCATAGCTCTATTCTTTGAGTCACTTGGGATTTATATTTGCTGGCCACTATGAAGAACTTGAAAGATCAAAGAACCAAGATTTTTCCCTCAACTACGAGGGGAGGTAAGGAACTGCCATCTAGCTCTGCACTTGATTCACCTTCTGTTTTGAGTAAACTTGTGACACCTACACCTGCTATTCATTCTGATATGTGATATGTCTCCAACATATCTATAATTTTTTATTGTTCCATGCTATTATATTATCTGTTTTGAATGTTAATGGGCTTATTTTTACACTTTTATATTATTTTTGGGACTAACCTATTAACCGGAGGCCCAGCCCAAATTGCTGTTTTTTTGTCTATTTCAGTGTTCCGCCGAAAAGTAATATCAAACAGAGTCCAAATGGAATGAATCCTTCGGGAGCGTTATTTTTGGAACAAACGTGATCCAGGGGACTTGGAGTGGACGTCAAGAAACAATCGAGGAGGCCACGAGGCAGGGGGCGCGCCCACCCCCTGGGCGCGCCCTCCACCCTCATGGGCCCCTCGTTGATCCACCGACCTACTTCTTCCTCCTATATATATCCATATACCCCGAGAACATCCAGGAGCACCACGAAACCCTATTTCCACCGTTGCAACCTTCTGTACCCAAGAGATCCCATCTTGGGGCCTTTTCCGGAGCTCCGCCGGAGGGGGCATTGATGACGGAGGGCCTCTACATCAACTCCATGGCCCCTCCGATGATGTGTGAGTAGTTTACTTCAGACCTTCGGGTCCATAGCTAGTAGCTAGATGGCTTCTTCTCTCTCTTTGGATCTCAATACAAAGTTCTCCTCGATTCTCTTGGAGATCTATTCGATGTAATCTTCTTTTGCGGTGTGTTTGTCGAGATCCGATGAATTGTGGGTTTATGATCAAGTTTATCCATGAAAAATATTTGAATCTTCTCTGAATTCTTCTATGTATGATTGGTTTATCCTTGCAAGTCTCTTCAAATTATCAGTTTGGTTTGGCCTTCTAGATTGATCTTTCTTGCAATGGGAGAAGTGCTTAGCTTTGGGTTCAATCTTGCGGTGCTCGATCCCAGTGACAGAAAGGGAAATGACATGTATTGTATTGTTGCCATCGAGGATAAAAAGATGGGGTTTACATCATATTGCACGAGTTTATCCCTCTACATCATGTCATCTTGCTTAAGGCGTTACTCTGTTCTTATGAACTTAATACTCTAGATGCATGTTGGATAGCGGTCGATGTGTGGAGTAATAGTAGTAGATGCAGAATCGTTTCGGTCTACTTTTCACAGACGTGATGCCTATATACATGATCATACCTAGATATTCTCATAATTATTCGCTTTTCTATCAATTGCTCGACAGTAATTTGTTCACCCACCGTAATACTTATGCTATCTTGAGAGAAGCCACTAATGAAACCTATGGCCCCCGGTTCTATTCTCCATCATATAATTTTCCAATATATTTTATTTTGCAATCTTTACTTTCAATCTATATCATAAAAATACCAAAAATATTTATCTTATTATTATTATCTCTATCAGATCTCACTCTTGCAGGTGGCCGTGAAGGGATTGACAACCCCTTTATCGCGTTGGTTGTGAGGTTCTTATTTGTTTGTGTAGGTACGAGGTGACTCGCGCGTGGTCTCCTACTGGATTGATACCTTGGTTCTCAAAAACCGAGGGAAATACTTACGCTGCTTTACTGCATCACCCTTTCCTCTTCAAGGGAAAACCAACGCAGTGCTCAAGAGGTAGCAAGAAGGATTTCCGGCGCCGTTGCCGGGGAGGCTTACACCAAGTCAGATTTGATCTCCCAGCAACTAGCCCTTTCTGGTGCCGTTGTCGGGGAGATCTACGCCAAGTCAAGACATACCAAGTACCCATCACAACTCTTATCCTTCGCATTACATTATTTGCCATTTGCCTCTTGTTTTCCTCTCCCCCACTTCACCCTTGCCGTTTTATTCGCCCTCTTTTTCCGTTCCCCTTCTCTTTTTCAGTTTGCCTCTTTTGCTTCTTCGCTTGTTTGCTTGTGTTTTGGATTGCTTGCTTGTCACTATGGCTCAAGATAATTCTAAATTGTGTGACTTTGCCAATACCAACAATAATGATTTTATTAGCACTCCGATTGCTCCTCTTACCGATGCAGAATCTTGTGAAATTAATATTGCTTTGCTAAATCTTGTCATGAAAGATCCGTTTTCTGGCCTTCCTAGCGAAGATGCCACTACCCATCTAAACAACTTTGTTGATTTGTGTGATATGCAAAGGAAGAAAGATGTGGATAATGATATTGTTAAGCTTAAGCTATTTTCATTTTCGGTTAGAGATCGTGTTAAAGCTTGGTTTTCGTCTTTGCCTAAAAATAGTATTGATTCATGGAATAAGTGCAAAGATGCTTTTATCTCTAAGTATTTTCCTCCCGCTAAGATCATCTCTCTTAGAAACGATATTATGCATTTTAAGCAACTTGATCATGAGCATGTTGCACAATCTTGGGAGAGGGTGAAATTAATGATACGTAATTTCCCTACACATGGTTTGAATTTATGGATAATTATACAAAAAATTTATGCCGGATTGAATTTTGCTTCTAGAAATCTTTTAGATTCGGCTGCGGGAGGCACTTATATGGAAATCACTTTAGGAGAAGCTACCAAACTCCTAGATAATATTATGTTTAATTATTCTCAATGGCACACGGAAAGATCTACTAGTAAAAAAGTGCATGCAATTGAAGAGATTAATGTTTTGAGTGGAAAGATGGATGAACTTATGAAATTGTTTGCTAATAAGAGTGCTCCTACTGATCCTAATGATATGCCTTTGTCTACTTTGATTGAAAATAATAATGAATCTATGGATGTGAATTTTGTTGGTAGGAACAATTTTGGCAACAACGCGTATAGAGGTAATTTTAATTCTAGGCCGTTTCCTAGTAACTCCTCTAATAATTATGGTAATTCCTACAAAAATTCTTATGGAAATTATAATAAGATGCCCTCTGATTTTGAATCTAGTATTAAATAATTTATTACTTCGCAAAAGAGTTTCAATGCTTTGATTGAAGAAAAATTGCTTAAGATTGATGAGTTGGCTAGGAACATGGATAGAATTTCTCTTGATGTTGATTCTTTGAAACTTAGATATATTCCACCTAAGCATGATATCAATGAGTCTCTCAAAGCCATGAGAATTTCCATTGATGAGTGCAAAGAAAGAACC
Source organism: Triticum dicoccoides (assembly GCF_002162155.2). NCBI lineage: Eukaryota > Viridiplantae > Streptophyta > Magnoliopsida > Poales > Poaceae > Triticum > Triticum dicoccoides. Next base: position 15,662,079 of record NC_041390.1, read on the forward strand.
GCTAGGATGCGTGCTAAGAAAGATTGCTTTGTGAAAGCGTGTTCTTCTAGTTTTCATGATAATAAGGATGAAGATCTAAAAATGATTGATGTGTCCCCCATTAAATCTTTGTTTTGCAATATGAATCTTGATAATGATGGGACTGGAGATGAGTCAAATTTAGTTAGAAGGCGTCCCAGAAATTCAGAGTTTTTACATCTTGATGCAAAAATTGATAAAAGTGGGATTAAAGAGGTCAAAACTTTAAATAGCAATTAACCCACTATCTTGGATTTCAAGGAATTTAATTATGATAATTGTTCTTTAATAGATTGTTTTTCCTTGTTGCAATCCGTGCTAAATTCTCCTCATGCTTATAGTCAAAATAAAGCTTTTACTAAACATATAGTTGATGCTTTGATGCAATCTTATGAAGAAAAACTTGAGTTGGAAGTTTCTATTCCTAGAAAACTTTATGATGAGTGGGAACCTACAACTAAAATTAAAATTAAAGATCATGAATGCTATGCTTTGTGTGATTTGGGTGCTAGTGTTTCCACGATCCCAAAAACTTTGTGTGATTTGCTAGGTTTTCGTGAATTTGATGATTGTTCTCTAAACTTGCACCTTGCGGATTCCACTATTAAGAAACCTATGGGAAACATTAATTATGTTCTTATTGTTGCAAATAGGAATTATGTGCCTGCAGATTTCATTGTTCTTGATATAGATTGCAATCCTTCATGTCCTATTATTCTTGGTAGACCTTTCCTTAGAACGATTGGTGCAATTACTGATATGAAGGAAGGGAATATTAGATTCCAATTTCCGTTAAGGAAAGACATGGAACACTTACCTAGAAATAAAATAAAATTACCATATGAATCTATTATGAGAGCCGCTTATGGATTGCCTACCAAAGATGGCAATAGCTAGATCTATCATTGCTTTTATGCCTAGCTAGGGGCGTTAAACGATAGCGCTTGTTGGGAGGCAACCCAATTTTATTTTTATTCCTTGCTTTTTGCTCCTGTTTAGTAATAAATAATTTATATAGCCTCTGTTTTGGTTGTGTTTTTTGTGTGTAATTAGTGTTTGTGCCAAGTAGAACCGTTGGGAAGACTTGGGGAAAGTCTTTTTGATCTTGCTGTAAAAAACAGAAACTTTAGCGCTCACGAGAATTGCTGCCATTTTTTATTGGAGAGTGATATTTAGTTAATTCTTTTTGCAGATGATTAATAGATAAATTCCTCACGTCCAGAAATTTATTTTAGAATTTTTGGGTTCCAGAAGTTTGTGTTAGTTACATATTACTACAGACTGTTCTGTTTTTGACAGATTCTGTTTTTCGTGTGTTGTTTGCTTATTTTGATGAATCTATGGCTAGTAATAGAGTTTATAAACCATAGATAAGTTGGAATACAGTCGGTTTAACACCAATATAAATAAATAATGCTAGCCAATTCTTAGATGAGTTTGATAATTTTATTGTTAAACAAGAAAACTTCAATGCTTATGTTGGTAGACAATTGAAATGCAATGCTGATATGCTTGTACACTTGAGTGATTATATGTCTAGAGTTAAATATGAACTTAAACTTATTAGTAAATATGCTTCTATGGTTACCACTCAAGTAGAACAAGTACTTAAGGCTCAGAATGATTTTCTCAATGAATTAAATAATAAGAAAAATGATAATGTTGTTAGAGTTATGACTAGAGGGGGTAAAATGACTCAGGAACCTTTGTATCCTGAGGGCCACCCTAAGAGAATTGAGCAAGATTATCAGAGAACTACTGTTAATGCACTCAGTTCTTCTAAGAAGAAGAAGAAGAAAAATGATAGGACTTTTCATGCTTCTAGTGAACCTGTTGTTGACACACCTGAGAATCCCAATGATATTTCAATTTCTGATGCTGAAACACAATCTGGTAATGAACATGAACCTATTGATAATGTTAATGATGATGTTCATGTTGATGCTCAACCTAGCAATGACAATGATGTAGAGATTGAACCTGCTGTTGATCTTGATAACCCACAATCAAAGAATCAATGTTATGATAAGAGAGACTTCGTTGCTAGGAAGCACGGTAAGGAAAGAGAACCATGGGTTCAGAAACCCATGCCTTTTCCTCCTAAACCATCCAAGAAAAAGGATGATGAGGATTTTGAGCGCTTTGCTAAAATGATTAGACCTATCTTTTTGCGTATGCGTTTGAATGATATGCTTAAAATGAACCCTTATGCTAAATACATGAAGGATATTGTTACTAATAAAAGAAAGATACCGGAAGATGAAATTTCCACCATGCTTGCTAATTACACTTTTAAGGGTGGAATACCAAAGAAACTTGGAGATCCAGGAGTACCAACTATACCATGCTCCATTAAAAGAAACTATCTTAAAACTATTGTATGTGATCTTGGAGCCGGTGTTAGTGTTATGCCTCTCTCTTTATATCGTAGACTTGATTTGAATAAGTTGACACCTACTGAAATATCTTTGCAAATGGCTGATAAATCAACTGCTATACCTATCGGTATTTGTGAGGATGTGCCCGTTGTGGTTGCAAATGTTACTATTTTAACGGACTTTGTTATTCTTGATATTCCCGAGGATGATAGTATGTCGATTATCCTCGGTAGACCCTTTTTGAATACTGCAGGGGCTGTTATTGATTGCAATAAAGGCAATGCCACTTTTCATGTTAATGGTAATGAGCATACGGTGCACTTTCCGAGGAAACAACCTCAAGTCCAAAGTATCAATTCTATTGGAAAAATTTCAACAATTACTATTGGAGGTTTTGAATTTCCTCTTCCTACTGTCAAGAAGAAATATGACATTCTTATTGTTGGGGATGTGCATATCCCCGTTGAGGTAACCTAGTGTTATTCGAAATTTCTCTAGTTTCATGCGATCCGGAATGTCTTTGTTAACAAGACTTGATCAACCTTGTTAGTGGATTCCTTTTGATGAGCATCAGATGGATGAAGTTAGGAAGCACAACCTGTTGTACCCTCTTTTTACTTTCTATTATTTATATTAAATAAAGCAAAAATAATATTTTTTGTCTGTTTTCTGAATCATCCTTGCAATAAAAAAATACCCCAAAAAAAGTTCTCCAAATGCCCTGAAATTGAAATATGATTTTTTTCCAGAATATTTAAGAATTATTGGCACTGAGAACACATCAGGGGGACCCACCATGTGCCCACGAGGGTGGAGGGCGCGCCCACCCCCCTGGGCGTGCCCCCTGCCTCATGGACCCCACGTGGGTCCCCTCCACTTATCCTTGCACCCACACACTTCGTCTTGCTCCAGAAAAAATCACTCACCAGCTCAAACCCGAGTTCTTGCTCATCTTGTTGGCATTTTCAATCTCCTTGCTCGAAGCTCCATTCGCAAAACTACTTTGGGGGATTGTTCTTCGGTATGTGACTCCTCCAATGGTCCAATTAGTTTTTGCTCTAGTGCTTTATTTATTGCAAATTTTTGCTACTTAGGTGACCCTGTTCTTGAGCTTGCATGTCAAATTTATGTGGTCAAGAGTAGTTTTAATGCATGATATAGCCTCTAGACACTTGTAGGAGTAGTTGCTATCAATTTTGTTGAGTTTGGTTCACTTCTATTTTGAGTCACTAAAAATTTCAGAAATTTTCAGAAAAAGATGAAGAGATTTTTGAGGGGCTCATCGAGCCGAAGCTCTAAGGATAAGTAAAGTGAAGAAAATAAGAAGCCCAAGTATAATCTCCCTCGTACTGCGGAGGTTCGGCCGTGTGAATGGCCTTGTGATGAGTTCTTGAAAGAGGCCGGGATTTATGAAGATTTTTATTATTTGGCTGAGAATGCAAGCCTCACTGACTTCCTCCACGACCAGCGCGAACAATATCTCTTACTCACCAATATTTTTGTGCAAAATTTTCATTTCCATGCTAGGAGATCACCACCTTCAGTGGAATTTATTTATATGATGAGCATAAGGAGATGTCACTTTATGATTTTTGCTGGGTTTGTAGGATACCCTTTAAGGGCAGCATAGAGGAACCACATCGTAATGATGTGGAGGGATTTATTGATACAATTGCTGTAGGGGAAACGAGAAAAGTTTCCGATGCAAGAATCACTAGCATACATTTCCTGTTCTACGTTACTTTGCAATATTTGCTAGTAGATGCTTAATTGGTCGCGGGAACTGTGGAAATCTTAGTGCTCACTACACCACAACACTCAAAGCAGTGTCAAACAATCTGTCGGCATAGGTCACCTAAGGCGACACATTTAGTGTCGGAAAAGAACTTTGGCGACAGAAAGGAGCTGTCACCTATAGTCCTGCCGGGAAAGGTCTTTACCGACAAATAAATCTATGCCGACAGACAGTCTGATGGGGTTAGTAAGGTCTATGGCGACAGACATTTCTATACCGACAGACTATTCTACGCCGACAGATAATCTGACAGTGTGCTATGCCGACACATAGTGCGACGTCCGTTGGTACGCCGGCAGTTTGTCTGCCAGTGCGCTATGCCGACAGTTCATGCAACGTCCAATACTTATGCCGACACTTTTGCTGCCTGGGTTCTACATTTTAGAACAAATACAAATGCACCATATTTTGAGTGAAATTATATTCATAAAATTCAATTCATGTTCATAATATTCAATTCATGTTCAATACACAATACATATACAAACAATTACTCTTCTATTCGTCACAAGATACCATTGACCAATATATTTATTCAACATAAATTGAAAATTCATTAGTTTTCTTCACTCAAGTTAGCTACATCCATTAAGGAAATACATAGGTATTACATACAAGACATGACATGTTCTTAAATATGAGGGGCAAGCTTCTAAGAGAGCAATTATGAAAGAGACCAATCCTTCAATCACCAAGCTGACATCAACTTCCACATGAAAGAGACCAATCCTTCGATCACCAAGCCAGCATCAACTTCCTTATATGAAAAAGACTAATCCTTCGATCACCAAGCCGACATCAACTTCCATATGAATAAGTTGTGTCGACCATGTAATGAACAAAAGCGATCACCGGAACATCTTACATCAACTTGTGGACTTCCTACTTTCTGCCATATGTCCCTGCAAAAGAAGTTATATGTGTGAGCAAATATAGAAATGAGAATTTGTTCCAACTTCCGAGTTGCCCTTGACACAAAAATCTAAACAAGATCTCAAAAATAGAAGATGTATTGCAAACAGTCTGGTTACATAAGATATCCTTATTAGAACATCAACCCAAGTTTGGCTAGCTCCTAGCATACATGGCTTACTATACAAATTATGCACTCATTGTTAAACAATCATATTTGTTCAAAGGCATGAGGAACAAGATTTTTACTATAACTTCAAAGATTTGTAGGAGAAGACCAGAGAAAATGAAGCACAAGAGCAGGGATGGCTGATGCACAAATATAGTGATGGGAAAATACTACAAGAAGGGGGTGATAAACAGCGACAAAAGAAGAGGGGTGCAATCAAGCACCACCAGAAGCAAAACAAGAAATACATTGACAAACAGGTTCAAATTTGAACATAATGTGTTTAAGTACATTTGATATGGAATTTTCTCTGTATAGTGGATGCTAAATTTTCTCCTATTATTGCACATCCTGTGATGTTCAAGCCATTCTTTACAACATGAATACAATAGAAATTACATTAACCTAGTGCCAATATTATACGTAGATGTCTATATTGAAAAGATAATTAAAAAATGAGTGCAAGATCATCTCATTCTCACCTATGTTTCCTGAGGAGTGCCGCGCATTCGTCTCGGAACTCTCGGTCGTTGGACAACAAGATCAGACCGGTGATTGGATGTGCGAGGTCAGGAATGTATTCAGGAATCTATGTTGCAAAAAAGGAGTCAGGTGTAATCCTAATATGTGGATTGAACTAAATATGCTTCCCTGAAAATAACAGTCAAGTATTTTTTTTGTGGCTGATCTTTAAAAGAGAGCAGGCTTCAGTTTAGCTACTAGGAATTGCACACTGACAGACAATTGTACCACTCACCATATTTGAACAAATATGCAAGCAAACATTCAGAGCTTCCGTACTAAATCACACATCTCTGCTAGCTTCCATGATCAAGCCTCATAACTTGATATTGTTTGCATGATAATGGGGGTTGCGCTGCACACATATAAACATAGAAACCAAAAATTCTATGTTCTACTATAACCCAGATTTAGTATCACCTTATCATGCCCTCAATTCTTATCTATTTCCGATAGAAACTAGATATCTCTAGTAGCCTGATGCATTATCTATTTATAATGACACTACAAACTGAACTGTATGTGTTTAGTTATGAAGTATGAAACCTTCAAGAAAAATACAAAGATCTCCCAAAAGAAAAATAATAGTGTTTAGTTCAAACCGAGGACCCTTTTCCCAATTTTGAACATGTCTTCCCGACCCAAGCATCAAACAAAACATAGCAGTGTCATCTCATGGAAAAAAGTTGACAAGAATAATACCTGGTATTTCGACATTTCCGATTCCTTGAGAAGAGAACTTGATGCATCTCTCCAATTTTTCGTTGCATTTTTTCCGTGAGCTCTAGTAGAGTAGAAACATGTTCATCTTGTTGACGAAATTGAATTTCCATTGCAAGTGTTGTTGGTGGTTCAGCTACTTCTTCAGGTTGTTTTGAAAAAATACAGCAAATGAGGTACCTAATTTAGTTCTACAATTAAGTCAGTGCAGTCTATACTTCTCATAAATTGATATGCAGTCACGTGCATGGCTGTACTAAAGAAAAACACATGATGTGTATGTGCGACTAACAATTAGTGTTTGCTTGTGCGGTAGGAACTCCAATTTTATGTGTATGTGCTCTGACAAATATTTCATCTCTCTGTGGGCCATAGCCAAGTTCTTCAGCCTGCAACAAATTTATTTTCCCTAGTAATTAGAAAACTAACTAACCGGATGCATCACTTTCAAAGAGAGGTGCTCGAGTTTACCAAATCATGTCTGCTACGAGCCTAACTCTTGATTGTTCATATGTAGGGAGCTCGCTTCCACCTCTTGTTCCTTCCATCTTTTCTCCTGCAAATATTACATATTAGACCATGATGCTTAATAAAAAATAGTGGAAAAAATATGCATACTGGACAAATTATGTGATGAGTTAAATACATGGCAGCAACTTTTATCAAGAAGCAGCAAGTTAAAACTGCACTATCCACCAAGCAACTTCGTGTAACTAGTACAATTAAGAAACGTAGTTATGAAAATATAGATAGGAGAATTGGGAATCCACTACAAATATACATACCAAATAGACAAAACCATAAATAGTAGGGCGCCAAGGAAGAATAAACTGAGACTAGAGAAATGCAATTTTCCATTACCCCTTTTATCCCTACAATTTTGTCATTTTGATTTCTGAAGTTTACGGAGCTCTCCATTTGAGCAGACTAAAACATAAGTTAAAATATGATATGCCACAAACAGACTTGAGCAGACAGTAAATGGAGGTTATGTTAACAGATTCAGCAGATTTCTTGATTCAATAATCATTAAACTTGTGATCCATGAGACAACAAACAAGTAGAAATAATGAGCACCTAGATAATGAGAAGTCTACTGATTAGGATTTAGAAGTGAAAGAACAAGAAGATATCCAGTACAAGAAAGAAAATTCAGGGACATGAGATACATCGAAGGCACTAATATGGATCACACGCAACCGTAAGGCTAACCCTTGGTCCCTGTTTATGCGGCATAAAAAGATAAAACAAAAGGATCACGGGAAGATTTACAATCCTACCCAACATACAAGAAATCTGAATCTTTGGTGTTAGGTTCATATGTAGAAAATGAAGTGAAACATGTTTTTTTCTCTAGAAAGTAACACATGCTTGAACGTCATCCTTTTTCTGTTGACAGTAATTGAGGTTCTGTGTCAAATTGCAGAATATGGTGAATCAGATCTCTGAAATTTAGGGAGCTCTGCACTTGAGCATCCTCAAACAGCAATGTTAACCCAAAAGGTGTGCCACAACTCTGTTACATTTCTCTTTCTAAATCTGTACATTTGTACCCTCGAGTAGTTAAAATCTGGTCTCTGAAAATTAATATGTATAGAAGTTAGTGACAAACATTCACACATGAGCATGGCCACCACTGGATAAGTGAAAAGACAAGATGCATGAGGAGACGAGATTAAAGAAGACAGAACAAGAGCAGAGCCTGGAACTTATGGGAACTAACATCCACCGAGATGCAAATGACAAAACTCCTATGCAGTTTACCTGCTGTGGCCTGGAGTCGGGGCAGGACAAGGGTGCCGATCTGGACAGGGGTCGCTGGTGGAGGAAGAAGAACGGCGGGGCAACTCCAGAACTGCAGTTGCCTCCTCGCCAGCTCCTAGGCAGTGGAGTAGGCGGTGGCGCCTTGGCTGCAGACGGGGCAGCAGCTCCTCGGCCGTGGATGACGGGGCAGCACGCAGGACTAGAGGACGGGCAAGGGTGGGATGCCGTGGAGGGAGAGGCGGTGATGCGAGCAAATCTATGGGTAGGTCAGGGGCGGCGGCGGCGGCGATGCGAGCAAATCTATGGGTAGGTCGGGGGCGGGGGGGAGGGCAGTGGCGGTGGTGATTTAGGTTTAGGTTGAATGTGTGGTGCGAGAGAGGTGGGGATGGGGGGACTAGGAGACTTACGGAAATACCTTTGGGCTTTGGCGCGCCGCTTGCCGCTCGATACTTTGGGCTATGCCGCGCAGCTGAAAATAAGTGGGCCAGGCTAGAACTACACCGACACTTTTCCTGTGGCAATGTTCCGGCGACACTTAATCCAATGGCAGTCCAAACAATTGCCGACACACAATACGTTGGTGAACTAGTAAACACTACCGACAGACTGAACGTCGAAAATGTTGAGCAACCCTAACGTTCTTTGTGTCGGTGTTGTTCCGAACAGACAATGTGTCGGAAATTCACACCTATACCAACAGATGCATGTCGGTGTTGTGGTGTCGTGGTGTAGTGTGCTCCGGATATTGTTATTTTGCGCCATGCTTTGTTTCGTGATACTACTTTTAGTTTAGGCGCTATTGTTGCTAAACAGTTAAATCTGAACCGTACAAAGGGTCCCGTCTTGGGAGGCATCTTCGCCTCGCGCCTTGCTGCACACTTTAACATACCTATTAGGCATTATGAGAAAGAGGAAAAGTTGATGCCTCATGTTTTTATAGATTATAAGAGCATGGTAGCACATGATTTTATTGTTAAGCGTAAGGAGAAGATGCTTTACTATAGACTGATATTTGATAAGAAATACTTTGGGACTATTACCTTGCCTGCTCCCTCTTTGTTCAACATATTTTCAGGCACGTACCTTGTTTTGCCGGAGGCCGTTCAGGCATACCAGAGCTTGACATCAACTCCAGAGCCGGAGACACTATCTGATCCTCACTGTCAGTCTGTTTATCAGCGGGATCTGGAGGAGATCGCCAACCAGTGGCACCCCAAGGACCCTCCTCAGTACACCGGAGAGGGCAGCTTTGATCCGTGGGCATAGACCAACTTAGGCCAAAATCCTAAGCTTGGGGGAGTACGTATTCCTCACTGACATTACATTCATGTTCACACACTCGTGCCAGTTGTCGGTGCTTATACTTTTTCATTATATCATCCATGCTAGTTTATTTTCTTTTAAGCTTTCTTCTTGTGCGTTTGAAAAACCTTAAGAAAAAACAAAAAAAATTAGTTGTAGCTTGCAGTTAGTTTACTTTCCATGCCTGTAGTAGTAGTAATTAAAAGAAAACCCAAAAAGATTTTCTCGTTCTTCTTTTGCTTGTTGGGAGCTTTCCCGTGTAAATAGTTTCTTTTCTTTTCTTTGGGGGTCGAGAGGAGAAGACCTTAATGAAAATGTTGAGTGGCTCTCATATGCATTATTGTTGATATAACAAATAGCCCATATTACCTTGTCTTCTCTCTTGAGTTGAATGCTTGCAGATTCCAGCTTAGTCCAATGCACGTGCACTATTATTATTATCCACACTATTCGGTCATGCAAGTGAAAGGCAATAATGACGATATATGATGAACTAATTAAGATGAGAAAAGCTGGTATGAACTCGACCTCTCTTGTTTTTGTAAATATGATTAGTTCATCGTTCCTGATTCAGCCTATTATGAATGAAACATGTTTTCAATGACAACTAGAGATTATAGTTGCTCATGCCATGCTTAATTTGCTAGGAGTTTATAATGGTTTACCTTGCATGCCAACATGCTATTAAAATGGTTGAGATGTGGTATGATAGGGTGGTATCCTCCTTTGAACGATTCGAGTGGCTTGACTTGGCACATGTTCACGCATGTAGTTGAAACAAAATCAACATAGCCTCCACGATATTTATGTTCATGGTGAATTATATCCTACTCATGCTTGCATCCAGTATTGATTAATTTTAATGCATGTTCATGACTATTGTCGCTCTCTAGCTGGTCGCTTCCCAGTCTCTTTCTAGCATTCACTTGTACAAAGCGGGAATACTGCTTGTGCATCCAACTCCATAAACCCCCAAAGTTATTCCATATGAGTCCACCATACCTTCCTATATATGGTATCTACCTGCCGTTCCAAGTAAATTTGTATGTGCCAAACTCTAAACCTTCAAATAAGCATTCTGTTTTGTATACCCGAATAGCTCATGTATCAACTAGGGCTGTCTGTATCTTCCATGCTAGGCGGGTTATTCTCAATAGGAGTGGACTCCGCTCCTCACCCACGAGAAAATGGTTGGTCACCAGGATGCCCAGTCCCATGCTCAAATCAAATCAAAATAATTGCAAACAAAACTCCCTTGGGATTGTTGTTAGTTGGAGGCACCCGTTGTTTCGGGCAAGCCAGGGATTGATGCTTGTTGGTGGTGGGGGAGTATAAACTTTACCATTATGCTTGGGAACCGCCTATAATGTGTGTAGCATGGAAGATATCAAGATCTCTCGGTTGTTATGTTGATAATGAAAGTATACCGCTCAAAATATTATTCATCTCTATTTCAAAATTGAGCTCTAACACCTCTACAAATCCCTGCTTCCCTCTGCGAAGGGCTTATCCATTTAGTTTCATGCCGAGTCATCATCCTCTTATTAAAAGGCACCAGTTGGAGAGCACCGCTGTCATTTGCATGTATTATTATTAGTTTACATTGAGTATGACTTGACTAGATCTCTTTTACCATGAATTACAATTTCTAGTCAGCCCTTGATCTTCAGGGGTGCTCTGCATTTATGTTTTGCGGTCTCAGAAAGGGCTAGCGAGATACCATCTTGTTATATCATATTATGACTGTTTTGAGAAAGTGTTGTCATCCGAGATTTATTATTATTACTCGCTAGTTGATTATGCCATTGATATGAGTAAACATGAGACCTAAATGTTATTGTGAATATGGTTAGTTCATAATCTTTGCTGAAAACTTGAATGCTGGCTTTACATATTTACAACAACAAGAGCAAACAGAGTTTGTAAAAGTTTTTCTTTATCACTTTTAGTTTATCAACTGAATTGCTTGAGGACAAGCAAAGTTTTAATCTTGGGGGATTTGATACGTCTCCCTCGTATCTACTTTTCCAAACACTTTTGCCCTTGTTTTGGACTCTAACTTGCATGATTTGAACGGAACTAACCCGGACTGACGCTGTTTTCAGCAGAATTGCCATGGTGTTATTTTTGTGCAGAAATAAAAGTTCTTGGAATGACCTGAAAATCAACGGAGATTATTTTTTTAATATATAAAATATACTGGGAAAGAATCAAGGCCAGGGGGCCCACACCCTGTCCACGAGGGTGGGGGCGCCCCCCCCGCCTCGTGGGCCCCCTGACGCTCCTCCGACCTCAGCTCCAACTCTATATATTCGTGTTCAGGGAGAAAAAAATAAGAGAGAAGGACTCATCACGTTTTACGATACGGAGCCGCCGCCAATCCCTAATCTCTCTCGGGAGGGCTGATCTGGAGTCCGTTCGGGGCTCCGGAGAGGGGAATCCGTCGCCATCGTCATCATCAACCTTCCTCCATCACCAATTTCATGATGCTCACCACCGTGCGTGAGTAATTCCATCGTAGGCTTGCTGGACGGTGATGGGTTGGATGAGATTTATCATGCAATCGAGTTACTTTTGTTAGGGTTTGATCCCTAGTATCCACTATGTTCTGAGATTGATGTTGCTATGACTTTGCTATGCTTAATGCTTGTCAATAGGGCCCGAGTCCCATGATTTTAGATCTGAACCCATTATGTTTTCATGAATATATGTAAGTTCTTGATCCTATCTTGCAAGTCTATAGTCACCTATTATGTGTTATGATCCGTTAACCCTGAAGTGACAATAATTGGGATACTTACCGGTGATGACCGTAGTTTGAGGAGTTCATGTATTCACTATGTGTTAATGCTTTGGTCCGATACTCTATTAAAAGGAGGCCTTAATATACCTTAGTTTCCAACAGGACCCCGCTGCCACGGGAGGGTAGGACAAAAGATGTCATGCAAGTTCTTTTCCATAAGCACGTATGACTATATTCGGAATATATGCCTACATTACATTGATGAACTAGAGCTAGTTCTGTGTCACACTATGTTATAACTATTGCATGAGGAATCGCATCCAACATAATTATCCATCACTGATCCATTGCCTACTAGCTTTTCATATATTGTTCTTCGCTTATTTACTTTTTCGTTGCTACTGTTACAATCACTATAAAACCAAAACTATTACTATTGCTACCGTTACCACTATTATCATATTACTTTGCTACTAAATACCTTGCTGCAGATATTAGGTTTCTAGGTGTGGTTGAATTGACAACTCAGCTGCTAATACTTGAGAATATTCTTTGGCTCCCCTTGTGTCGAATCAATAAATTTGGGTTGAATACTTTACCCTCGAAAACCGTTGCGATCCCCTATACTTGTGGGTTATCACCTGCCCTATCAAATACTGCAACAGTTACAATGTAAGCAGCCCAATGATTACCATTTGTTATGCACACCCATAAATTGGTGAAACAAAACAACAGTGTCTTGCCTTCAACTACAAATGATATGAAGTGTCCTTTCACACTCAATGTAATGGTAAATAACATCAACTATGAACAAATACTCAACGAAACATTTGCAAATAAAACCAAAGAGGAACCACAAACATGGTATATCTCTTCCGACATTTTGTCTGTAGTATTTGATCAATCCTATGAAGGCTGCCAAGATAAGTATTTGGTGAGCGTAGAAGGTTGTGGGAATATTCTAGTCAAATTATTCTTTACTAGAACAAAAAATTACCATGTCATGTTTTCAAACGTAAAAGTTTACCCCCTTCTTGCTAAAGATGCCTAGAGCCCTAGGGTAAAGGGTACAACCGTAGAAATGAAAATTTCTGACAGTGATAAATAAAACACAATGGATGTTGATCACGTCTGATAGATAGCTAGTAACATGCTAGCAGACACAAGTGATATTCTTATAACAAAAGCAAATACTAAAGGATTTTCTCATGGGGCAAAGCAGTGATAAGTGCAGAGAAACTATATTTAGATGAACTGTTGCCTGGAAAATGTTTAGTAATGAGATTGGGCAATATTATTACCATCAGAATCAGAAATGTGAACAACATCATTAGAATTGTACTGCCTTCCATTAATTGCTCCCATAAGAATAAACCAGTTAAGAAATCTCTCAAACTCTAAACTTGCCTTCTAAAGCTCAACTAACACAACATTCATTTTGACGAAGCTGTAAAATCATCAATCATCATATAGTAGGATCTCACAACTGAACAACAAAAAACATACCATAAAAGTCTTAGATTAAAAAACTTCCCTGCGAGACATAAATACCTTTATTATGTTCGCGTTTGGCACCTGAGGCAGTGCGAGGGTTGTCGCACTGGTTTGGCATGGCAGACGATATTACTGGGCGAGGCATGGGATGTCGAATATCCTACGCATTCTGAAGGTAGTGGTTGTGCGAGGGGCGCTGGAGTTGGCGCTCAGGTTCAGGTTTGTGTTTAGGTTTAGTGTGTGGATGGAGTTGCCTAAGCTGGTCAGGGGAGAATGGCGATCCTGTAAGCGGTAAAAGGCGGCTCTGAGGTTAATACTCAGGTTCAGGTTTTGCATGTCGGAGACTGAGCAAGGTATGAGGTATCAGAGATCCTGCGGGTAGTGAAGGTAGCCACCGCCCAAGGCGGTGCTAGGGTTTGCATTTAGGTTTGGAACAGGGAAGGAGATGGTTGGGCGGGTTACATGATAACATTTTGCGAAAACTCAATATGTTGGAAGCTTATAAAGGGTTGGTATTTATGAGTCGTTTGGTCCCATGAGGGTGTCCTCATGTTTTTAGTTTGTGTTGTTCACACATTTTTTAAAATTTTGAAAAGTTTAACAATTTGGAAAAAAAATCATGATTTTTAAAAAAATTGGGAATGGAAAAAGGTCATGAGCTTGAAAAAATATCAAAAAATTCAAAAATAAGTTCATGAAATTTGGGAAAAGTTCATGAATTTCTGAAAAGTTTTCAAATTTGAAGTGTTTTCATGCATTTGATAAAATAAAATAAAGGACAAGAAAAAAGGCAGACAACAAGAAAAAAGTGAAAGTGAAAACCAAAAAGCAAAAGAAAAAGAAAAAAAACCAAGAAAACCAAACAAAATCATGCTGGAAGACCGATAGGAATATCTCCTAGAAAAACCCGTGAATCCTTCGTGGGAAGGTTCGCAAATACTGGTGAAAAGGATCTCTCGCCTGATGCGTCATCGTAGTGGGCCGATTCAATTTGCTTCTTTGTTCGTTTTCATACAACTTCTTCTCCGTTAGTCTATTTTTTCTGACGGTCGTTCTTTCTTTTCCTATTTGAAAATATTTTGAATACAAATACATTAGAAACTAATTTACTTGTATTTCATGCAAATGTTTAGCGTGCATTTAGGAAAATATTCATGCTGTGTAAAAAATGTGTTCACCCAATTTTAAAAATGTCTGTATAACATTCAAAAACATGTTTATGACATTTAGAAAATAATCACATATTGCAAACATATATTCACATTTTCTTAAAAAATATACAGTGCAAAAAAATTCACATAATTTTAAAAACATTTGGTACCATTAAAACAAATGCTCTAGACATTTTGAAAATTTTCTAAAAAACATTTTTTGCGCATTTATAAAAACTACCTATGGCATTTATGAAAACTGTTTAACATGCGTACGAAAAATGTTCAACATGTACTCCAAAAATGTTCAAGGTGCATCTGAAAAACCTTTTGCATTTATTTGAAAAATATTCATCATGTATTTGTGTAATATTAAGCGTGTATCAAAAAGTGGTCCCCATGTATAATAACAATGTACAACATGTATTAAAAAATTCAACGTTATTTGAAAATGGTAAGAAAATCAAATAAAAAAAGAACAAAAATGAAAAGCAATACGGGAAACAAACAAAAATAAAAGAAGAACAAAATACGCGTGGAAGCTTGTAAAACCGGTCAAAACCTGTCACTTTTGAAAACCGATCCAGGAAAGCTACATTAGGCCGCCCCGTTAGGGGTAACGCTAGAGATGAGATGGTAGCTCGTCCCATGATAGGCGAGACATAGGCCTTACGCGTGTACACCCACCAAGCTTCTTCAATAGGAGTGCTTAACACAACTGGGAACAACTACAATAGAATCGATGCTTCAGCTGAATAAGTAGAGTAATTCTTCTTGGGCTATCGGGTAACACATGAATGGCCCAGATTCTAGCGGAGGGATGTGTGTGCTCTTCTTTGCAGAAATGTACCTCGTTCCTTGTTATTTTTCTTACGATCTGCTTCGCACGAGAGCAGCGGCTCAGGCCAAAAAAGTACGCAGCCCATGCGGTGTAACAAACCTCTGGCTATCTCCTTGTTGATGGCGGCAGCGGTCTAAATCTCGTGCCTAGCTAAGGGACCACGACTATTGGAGGCCGCGTTCCATCTGTGTCCCCATGGTTTCTGGTCGTCTCCTCTCTGGCAATCCGACTGCCACGACAGATCTTCCTAATAGTTGCGCCACAATGCTGCCTGAACAAGCTCTTCGGAGTACTGTTCTCTGATGTCCTACCCTACTCCGCCATTCTCCACATGTGGCTCCACCACCCCACGACTAGTTCTACCATCCGTTGACGTAGGAGAAGCTTCGGGTATGCTCGTTTGTGAGGCACCTCCAAATTTTCGGGTTTCTCTAGCATATTATCTAGAAATTATTTTGCTGTAACTAGACATACCATTGATCCTTGGAAAACTGATTTTTACATGAGCTATGCCTCCTCCACTAAAGTACTCTAGGTTTCAGATTCTATTAGGTGCATATGGGGTCTAGTAGTTGGCGTTCCATATGGTAAATGTGTACTGTGCTTGCAATAAAGTTATCTCTATGTTGTTGGGCGTTCCATATTGCTTGCTTCTACTAGCTGTCGGGTTGGTGCGAGAAAATGTCAGTGCTTAACATGAAGAGGACGAAGTTTTACATTGCTAACCTTTCATCTAAAGTTGGAGCCTTTTACAAAGTGGATACAATCATTGTGCAGGCAGGGGAAGTCAAACTCAGGGTGTTTGTGTATGGAAAAGGTGTAACTTACCTTGAATTTCATACCATCAATTAGCAAAATTAATGGTGAGAGTTATAGTTAATGACACTTGGAGAAGTCCATCTGATTGGGATTTCATCATGTTTTCCAGGGTTCAACAGAGGGGCACTTCTTCCTATATCATGGTAGAAGCACATCACTTGATGTTGGTTGTTTCTCACTGGATGTCAATACATTCCAGCTTGATAGGGTGTGCACTTCAAAGACGGGCATCTATAGGTCGTGCACATACATAGCAACGTTCCACCATCGTTGTTGTCCTCACCAACAGTGGCAAGTGCTAAACTCTCTATTTTGTCCTAGTTATCTCCTTCCTTCCATACTTACCTCACAAACTTGCCTCATTGTTCATTATTGTGATCAGTAATTTTGACCTACATGGCTTGGTAATTCTTACCTTTCTCGTTCTAATGGCAAAAAAATCAAGCACCATAAAAATCAAGCCTAATGCGTCACTGATGTGGGTGGGCCCAATTTGCTTCTTATTCGTTCTTCTGTTTTTTTTCTGATGGTTGTTATTTCTTTTCATATTTGAAAACAATTACGAGTACACATATTTTTGGAAATAATTTACTTAAGTTTCAAGTAAATAGTTGGTGCACATTAAAAGAATATTGATGCAGTGTAAAAAATGTGTTCCACAATTTCATAAGTGTCCTTAACATTCATAAACATGTTCATGACATTTAGAAAATGATCTACTTTGCAAACATATGTATAGAACATTTTTTAAAATATATATACAATGTAAAAAAGGTTCACGTAATTTAAATAAGATTTCATACCATTAAACCAAATGTTCATCACATTTTTAGAAAATTTGAAAAACAAATATTTTAAGCTATTGATACGCCTCCAACGTATATATAATTTTTTATTGTTCCATGCTGTTATATTATCATTTTTGGATGTTTTATAATCATTTTATATCATTTTTTGGTACTAACCTGTTGACATAGTGCCAAGTGCCAGTTCCTGTTTTTTTTTGTGTTTTTACATGGCAGAAAATCAATATCAGATGGAGTCCAAATGCCATGAAACTTTACGGAGAATTTTTATGGACCAGAAGGAACACAATGGGCCCTGGCTGCGCCTGGGGGGTGCCCCGAGGGGGCACAACCCACCAGGGCGCGCCAGGAGGCCCAGGCGCACCATGGTGGGTTGTGCCCACCTCGGGTGCCCCCCGGACCGCCTCTTTGCTCTATAAATACCCCAAAAATCCCAGAACCCTAGGGGAGTCGACAAAATATTCATCCAGCCGCCGCAGAGTCCAAAACCACCATAGCCAATCTAGACACCATCTCGGATGGGATTCACCACCTCCATTGGTGCCTCTCCGATGATGCGTGAGTAGTTCTTTGTAGACCTTCGGATCCGTAGTTAGTAGCTAGATGGCTTCATCTCTCTCTCTTGATTCTCAATACAATGGTCTTTTGGAGATCCATATGATGTAACTATTTTCGCGGTGTGTTTGTTGGCATTAATGAACTTTGGGTTTATGATCAGATCTATCATTTTATATCCATGAAAGTTTTTGAGTTTCTTTGATCTCTTTTATGCATGATTACTTATAGCCTCGTATTACTTCTCCGATATTTGGGTTTTGTTTGGCCAACTTGATCTATTTATCTTGCAATGGGAATAGGTGCTTTGTAGTGGGTTTGATCTTACGGTGCTTGATCCCAGTGACAGAAAAGGAAACGACGCGTATATATCGTTGCTACTAACGATAAAATGATGGGGTCTATCTCTACATAGATAGATCTTGTCTACATCATGTCATCGTTCTTATTGCATTAACACTACAAGAAATATGTCAACTTGCGACCATCACTATTGGTCGCTGAAAGGTCATTGTTTTTCATTTGCGACCTTTTTGTGACAAAAACAGAAGGTCAAAAGCTGGCGGTCGTAAACCGAACTTAATGACCTTCTCTGTGAGAAGGTCGTGGAATTCCACAACCAAAACAAAAAGTCGTTGATCCTACGACCTTCTGTTTTGGTCGCTAGCTGTCTGCCCACGCCACGTCGGATTCGACGTGGCAAGCTGACGTGATAAAATTGCGACCAATTGAAAAGGTCGTTGACAAGATTCAGCCCGATCCGATTCGGTGTTTTACATGGGCTGAGCCGAACAATTCAGCCTTTTATATTTTTCCCTATTAATTTCAGCATGAGCCATACCCAATAATTCGGCCTTTTTGTTATGTTCTTCCATACTAGGGGGCCTCGGCCTTTTTTGCAGTATATTTTTTCTAAGGTTTTTTGTTTCGCTTTTTAAACAGTTCAATGCCTGTTGGGTTGTGGCCTTTTCCAGCCCAATTATTTGTCCAATATTAGATCTCAGATTTTGAAAGAAATGTTTAGGCACAAGACCTCTTTAATCCAGTTACACACATGCAGGGCCGGGCCCATAGTTGTGCTGAATGTGCGGCCCTCACAGGGCCCATAATTTTTAGGGGCCCCAAAATTCCTATGTAGACATAGTATTTATTTCTAAAAAAAATCCTAAGAGCTGGCACGATGGGCCGTTAGGCCCTAGCGCTCCACCCGTCGAGGCATCGAGCGATGTTCCTCGTCTGATCGATCGGTTTTTCTCGGAAAAAAATCTGATCAATCGGTAGTCCTCAAAAATAAAAGACTGCTCGATTGGCGTTTCTAAAATAAAAAAACAATGCTGGATCGATCGTGATTAAGAAGGAAACGGATCGTCGCTCCCTCGGAAAGAAGGGGATGGTGGACTCGTCAATCGATCGATGCAAAACCGTATTAGCAGTCGCGTCGGCGGCGGCGCTACAAGAAACATGATCGTCGCGTTCGTGGCTTCGTCTCATTGACTCATCGGATCGATCGGCCGCTGCCGTTGTTGCCTTCCTCTCCCAAGTTCCAGAGTCGTCGGATCGATCGGCGACCGACTCCAGGTGCTTCACAGCTTCCATCCTCTAGATGCTTCACGGCTTCAAAACAGGTAGCTTACAGCTAGCGAGTCTTTCCTTATTAACTTCGGCTCCTACTCCTAATTCCTAGATTCCTAAATCCTTATTAATTTTTAGTCGGGATAGTTAGAGATCAGTTCTTGCCTCGGGATAGTTAGAGATCAGTTCTTGCCTCCTCGGTTCAACGGTATATGACAAGAGACTAGGTGAGTTAGACCATTCGTCTAATTGTGAATTATTGACACATAATTTTCAATTGATATCTGCTGTCGTATCACTACAATTTTATTGTATTCACCTTTTTATCTTGTGTTTCAATAATACATATTTGAGTCATTATGGGGAAACATTAGTCTACAGAAGCGCAAGAGAAAAGAAAGAGAAAAAGAATTTAATCAAGTAAAAAAAGAAGCATCACAAGTGTCATCGGTAATCAGCCTGTTGATCCTTCTACCATTGCAAGCTTTCATTTCAAAGAATACTAGAGGAATGCTGTTGTTTAAATAAATATTATGCAACCAGAAGTTGATAGGTATGATCTTTTATCTATCCAATTGTTATGCAAGACATTATACCATATACATTATAATTGCTCGTTAGTTCATTTTAATAAGATAGGGCCCCATTATTGTAGTTTCGCACAGGGTCCCGGATTTTGCCGGCCCAGCCCTGCACACATGCATCCGACCTTGTTTCATATTCAAATCAGGAAAACTCCCATGTCGAATTCAAATCATCCATCATATCACATCACATAACACATCTCCCAGGTTTACATAACACAACAAAATCATCTCAGAAATACATTTACACAGGAATATAACATGAATAGAGGGAATATCTGGGAAGCGGATTAGGAGCACTCGGGTGCTCCACCCCCTATATTCAAAAATAATTTAATAATTCAAAAAAAGCCAAAAAAAAATCTTGGATATATTTTTGAACCAAATATGAGTAGGTACTATACTCATATAAAATGTTTGGTCAAGCAATAATTCTCGTTGACTTCAGGGCAAAAAAAGCAAATTTATGACGACAATTTAGCATGAATAGTACTTGTATCTAGCATTTTTTGGAAAATCTTTGACCCCAGATACAATAAAAGTGATTTCCAATTTAAATCTTTTTATACGAGTGCAATACCTGGTCATGTTGGATTCCGTAAAAAGTTCCGGGATTTTTTGACTTTTTTGAATTACTAAATTATTTTTGAATATAGGGGGGCGTAGCACCCGAGAGCTCCTATGCATTTTCGGAATATCTGCTACTATCCTAACATGTACGTATATGCATGTGTGCTTGCTTGACCGGCGCATGCATCACGGTAGCAGCCAAGCCAGTAGGCATCATCGACGTCTACTCATAGCTTTCCTCGCACCGGAGAAAGAGTCAAAACAAAAAATATTAGACCATAATATGACACCAGACCATAAATTAGTAACTTTAAATCACAAAGTATATCCACATCACCATAAATTAGTCCCAGACCATCACGTAGAAGCCAAATACTATTAACTGATGATTAGTACACACAGACATGATTCAGTGAGATAATGGCTACCACAAGCAAAAGTGACAACTGTGTAAGCAAGCTGCTAGTGTACACAAGGTGATTGAACTCCTGCTGGTTAGTATGCATACATGGTAGGCTACTGCTGCCAGTGTTCTAAACCAACAGAACATGCTATAGGAGCAGAAAAGCAGGAGCTAGGGCTAGAAGATGGAACCGACTCACCGGAGGGCTTGTGGTCGCCGCCGTACACAGCCGCCATCACGCCAGTCGCCTCAAGAAGCACCACCGCGCCGGAGACGGCGCCAGATGTGTGCAAGAGCAGAGCACCTGCTGCATCCATTTCCAAATAGAAAAAGAACAAAAAATTAGGAAGGGTTGCAAACAAATTAGGAAGGGTTTAAAAAAAGGACAGTCATTTAGAATGACAACAGAAATTCAGCTAGTACCATGCTTTTCGTTCTCCAGCTAGTTAAAATGAGATACTCATTCATACAAGAAAACATAGACACAATATGAATATTCATTGCACAAGTGCAAGTCATGCAAAATACTTCACTGCAACACATTACGCCTAAACTTCGCATAAGATATAATTGATAAAAATCAGTTTGCTGCTACTGCCATTGGAAAACCGGCACCGAATTGAGCGGTAATAGAGATATATTTGATAAAAATCAGTTTGCTGCTACTGCCATTCAAAATCTAACTGACCAACTAGTTCGAACACTAGGCAATATAAGACAGAAACAAGTAAACCGGCACTGAATTGAGCGGTAACAGAGAGGGGAGGGGAGACGTGCAACTTACAGCATCACTCATGGACTTCCACTTCTCACCACCGGCCTTGCCAATCTGCAATTCAACCAACCTAAACCATATCAGGACATAGAATTCACGAGGAAACTCATCTCGCAGCACCACCAGTTCGAACAAACAATGAGACAGAGGCGGATGGGGGACGAAGCGAAACCGAGACGCTTACCACGGAGACCTGCTTGACGTCGGGGTGCTTCTCCTTGTACTCCTTCCTGAAGTTGTCCCTGCAAAGACGAAACACGCACCAAATCCTTGGTCAGGATGTGACGCCACACCACAGAAGCAACACGAATCGAACCAGGAACCAAGACTAGGACTCAGATGAAGATGAAGAAAGCGCTCGGGGGCGCGTGGGCTTGTTGGGGTCCTTCTCAACCTTTATCTTCTTAATCGCAAGCCTGCACCACCACAACGGAAACAACAGCAGCAAACCAAACCGAGTCAGAACCCGACGTGAAATAGCAGCAGCCACCACGAAAAACAAAAACAAGACGGGGAGACGAGGGAGGGAGGGGTCGGGGCACTGACCTGGAGTTGACAGCGCGGGATCCCACCTTTGTTACTATGTTAAAGAAAGTTGATTTGCCAACATTGGGTAACCCGACCTGCATGAAACATCAATAGTAAACTTCATATATCCTCTTATTCCTCTACATGGCAACAACAGAATAGTGCGCCAATCAACATTCAACAGAAGAGTAGTCCATTATGATTTATGATGAAATCTGAGATCGAATGAAGGATACAAGGGCAAGTATTGTTAAACACCATCAATGAAACTAGAGAAGTGCGGCACTGGCAACTCATGAAACTTCTTGAACAGTAGTAGTGCATAGTAACATGCTAGTGTTGTCCAAGCAGACTGAGTTACATGCATAAAACTACAATTCGTCCACCCTGAGTAGTCAAGATAAACACATGCCAAATCTAAATCCATAACCAACTGCAGCTTCTTCTTTTATAGTCTACAACAACATAGTTCAGTAGGAAATCAGAATAGAATTGGGCAACGCCGCCCACCCGATTGAGCGAGCCACATGAATTGTTGCTTGAGTTGACTTGAGAAAGCGATAGTACGCTGAAGGAATAAGCTATAGTCCGGGTCAATCACATGCAATCATCTTTGACTCCAGTTCTTAATAGTATTCTGGAGTACATTGCTTGATGTAATAATCCAGTTTAATTCAATTTCAAGTTTCAATTTCAATTTCAACAGCGTAATAATTACTTATAACTTGCTTGTCTTTAACTGATAGAAATACATTTACACTTTGAAACAGAGGGAACCTGAAATGGACTAGGTTAAAATCCCACTGTGGTCACTATCCACAACATTATTTCAGCTAAAATGGACTCGTCATCACATCAATTCACTATTGTTTCCTTCCGCTTTTTTTATACTAATGTGCCTCGAAATTCCTTGATTCTCAAACTAGGAATAAAATCAACTAACGGCTCAGAGCCAAGAAACAACACTTGGGTGCAACGACAACACACAAGAAACTGCCATCATCAAACACTAATAAAAAAAGATTAGATGATCCCAAAGTGAGTGACAAAATCTCAGTATGACATCATCACTCATTTGGACTGCAAGCCCAATGCATTGCATACAATGCAAGTTTAAAAAGAAATCAATCATCTAAACACGGTACTTGAGTCGCACGACATTTCCTCTCAAAACCAGGACTCTCTTCTACACATGACATGATGTTCCTTTCTAATGTGTGTGGATTTCAATATAAAGAGTGGAAACAAATACTGATGATTCAACAAGTTAAAGTAGAAAAAAAAAATAGTCCTTGTCTTGGCAAAATGGACATATACTCTTTACAAAGTCCATGGCTAATGCTAATCCAACTCTGCCCCAACATCCACACTTCACAGAGCTGCATCCAGCTTAAAGCCTAAACAGTTATACAATGGGGGCCTGAAACAGAAAGCCTGACAACTACGTTTTGACATAATTTCTTAACTTCAGATGCCAATCCCTTTTGCTGGATGTTTATATACAACGACAGCACAACGGTACTACACCCACCACTTGTGCACTGTGACAACCAAATCTTAATCCACCTTGTGAGACGTTGCACTATGCCACCGCAGTCAGTCTCTATGCCAACAGTTACAGTTCCAGATAACAAAATCCTTGGTCGAATTGACACGAAGCAACTATACGCGACATTAAACATCACTTAGAAGAGATGCCCCAAATTATTGACCACTATAGCTTTCAAACTATAAGAAGCAAAACAGGGACATCTCATCAATATTAAACAGGGACATCTTTTAAACTCATGCTTTCAAACTATAAATATAGCAGTGCATAGTACGGAGCAAAACAGGGACATCTCATCGCCAGCAACATGAATAATTCAGGGCCTACTTTGCAACACAAGGACATTTCCATGACACATAAGAAGCTGAACATAACACAGCGCATGGTAAATGTTAGAGAGCTCATATTCTGAACTCATAAGCATGTCAAGTCCGCTTGCGGCCTAAACAGGTACCTGCAGGAGGTAGGGAGGAGGGAGCGGGCATGCAGATGGGACTTGGAGGGTCGTGTAGTCGTGGGCGAGCTTGTAGTCCTTGTAAGGAAGTAGCCACCGCTGTCAGCCGCCCTAGTCGACCCGGCCTAGACGCTGCCGAGCGTGTTCTTGCGGCCACTGCACCACCCATATCCTGGAAAACCAGACACACAACAAAAACGTCAGATCTGAGTCATATATGCTGTGGATAACCGTGAGAAGAAAGTGGAGGAGTGGATCTGCAGCCGGCGCTGTCGGGGAAGAAGGTGTCCGACGGCGGCCTTGTTGGGGAGGAGGGAGAGTCGAGGAAGCATCCAGGCAACGAGGAGGGATCGGGTCCAGCAGCAGCCATTGGGGAAGCGGCAAGTCGGAGACGTGGCTGTCTCAGCGCGGTAGATGGCGGGGGAGGCTGTAGAGTCGCCGGAGCCGTGCCGGCAATGGAGGCGCCGTCGCCCCCAAAACCCTAGAGCCACGGGGAAGGCTGCGGGTGAGCTGCTGCGGGAGGAAGAAGGGGGCGGGTAGCCTAAGGGAGAATGACCGCCGGGCGTCGAGGGAACGGAGCAGGGGAGGGGGTGGATCTGGCCGCCGCCATGGCCATGGCCGTGCCATGCGGCTAGGTCTAGGTCACGAGCGAGGAGGGAGCGCGGATCCGACCGCGGTCGTGGGAGAGAAGGGGAGGGGAGGGGTCGCCGGTGGCCGGGGTTGGGGGAGAGGACGGAGGACAGCGGCGGCGGTGGTCGGGGATCGAGAGATTGAGACGGCGGGGGTGGCGGCTGTGGGACGAGAGGAGGAGAAGTGCGGGCTGTGTCAGGTTTTTTTTGAGACACCGTGCGGGCTATGTTAGGTGTACGTGGGTGAGAGGGTGAGGGGTGTGGGCTGCCGTTGGATCCCGGACCATCCAACGGTGGTTTGTGCACGATCCGCGTGAAATGCCAATGGACCAATCACAATGTAGTACGCACTTTGACGATTCTATAACCATCTAAATTGGTCGTAATCGATTAAATAATATGCTAAATCATGTCAGCTATTTTATAACATCATAGAATTAAAAAAAATAAGAACAATAGAAAATCTTCGCATCGTGTCACAAGTGAGACTTGTTTTTCAGAAAAATAACAAACCTAGAATAATACAAATATCTTTAAAAATTATTCTCAAAATGAGTTTATTTTGCAGAAAAACATTTTCTATCTTTGGAGTGTCAAAAATGGTATATATATATATATATATATATATATATATATATATATATATATATATATATATATATATATATATTTTAAGCATGTACCAATATTTGTTGCAAAATGGCACCACTCTATTTTTCAATAATATTAGACCATATTTTAGGTACAATTGACCAAATGCTTGTGTCTCAATAGTTGTCTATCCACCTCTCGTCAAATTGATAAAATTCCGACGATTCAGCTGGAAGTGGGTCAAATTTGTTCAAAAGGTCTCATATTGTGCAGAAGGGTGCATCTTGGAATGGCAAATAATGTTGCCTAAGGAAGTTTTCATTTTCTTTGGACGGAAAATTCATTTTCCATTTTTTGAATGCCCAAAATGAGTTTTTTGTGAACGATCTACCATATATTTGTTGCAAAATTGGACCAAATCAACTTTATAAAATATTAGGCCATATTTAATGCACAATTGACCAAATAGTTGGGTGTCGAAAGTTTCGACCCACCTTTGGTGAAAAAGATAAATTTTCGCCGATCCAGTTGAAAGCGGGTCAAGTTTGAACTGCAGCTGTCTTAATAGTTTGCTCTTTATTTTTTTCCAAAAATTATTTCTAGGTACATACGTATCTATTTAATAAGAAAAACATCAAAAAAATTCCAATATTCGACCACTAGATAGGAACGGTCATGCCCGCCGTTTTGACCGCATTTTGAAACGGGCATAAACAAATAAAAAAATAAAAAAATTGGAAAACCTTCACATTGTGTCATTATATGTGATCAAGTTTCCAGGAAAAATAATAAACTTGTAATACGTAAATTATTTTAAAAGGGTGTTCTCAGAAAGGAGCTATCATGCGTGAAGATTCATGGCTTTCAAGCCAATTGATCAATCTTATGGCCACATTCAGCATAATTTGTTCAAATGATCTCATATTATGCACAATGGTGCATCTTGGAAATCCAAACAATGTTGCCTAAGGGAGTTTTCATTTTCTTTGCATGGAAAATTCATTTTCCATTTTTTGAGTGCCTGAAATGAGTTTTTTGTGTGAAGGACCTACCATATATTTGTTGCAAAATTGGACCTAATCAATTTTATAAAATACTAGGACATATTTAATGCACAATTGAAAAAATGGTTGGGTTTCAAAAGTTTTGATCCACCTCTCGTGAAAAAGACAAATTTCCGCCAATTCAGTAGGAAGCGGGTCAAATTTGAACTGCGGCTACCTTATTGTTTGCTCTTTATTTTTTCCAAAAATCATTTCTAGTTACATAAGTATCTATTTAAGCATGAATACATGGTTTGGTGGTGATACATCGAGGTTTGGACGGTGGCCCAGGGCCCCAACTCCAAAGCGCGTAAACTCGCATGCCCGCTGTGTGGTCACCGCGTGACCTTGGCATTGACATGCGTTCTGGGAGTGCTAGGCATGTCTAGTGGGTTGGGAACTCACTAGGTAGGTTATAGGAAGAAAATTACAACAGAAGAATCTCACTATGAGACCGAACTATGCTCAAAGCTGAATTAGTAGCCAAGTGTTTGATTAGCGGTACAAGAAATGCACATGGCCAATGGGCGTGAGTTTTGGCTGAGGATGATCATCTACTAAGAAGAATGTCTTCACGAATTTTCAGACCAAAAGGAGGATCCTAGGTGGTACTTGCTTCGCAAAGTCCCACACTGGACAAAAATATGAACGTTGAAGTTGGGCTCAAAATAATGAATGTATTGAGCTGAATTTGGTGAAGGATGGTTATTTGGGCATAGGAAAGCACAGTAGAAAATTGATATCATTTGGACATGCCAAAGTGGTACTTCCTTCACAGTGCTCTTCTCTGGACAGAAACTTGGGAAAATTAGCGAGAGAAATTGGATAAATAAAATGAGCTCAAATTTTGTTTAGGTAAGTCACATAGGTATGGTCATGCCCTGGTAAATTTTCAGATCATTTGGGTAAGCCTAGCTAGTACTTCACAAAGCTTCTCTCAATCGAGATAGAAACTTTGAAAATTTCCTGAGAAAGATTTACCATGAAAATGGAGCTGAATATTATCATGTGGCAATGATTTGTGTATGGAAGAGTGCCCAAAAAGTTTGAGGGTAATAGAGGGGTCTAGATAACACTTGTTTTGCAATGTGCCAATCTGGCCATAAAATATAAATTGAACCTGGGTTCACATAGATGATTTGACTGAGATGTAATTTGGAGGAGGATGATAATCTGGGCATATGAAGGAACTGTATAAATTTCATGTCATTTGGATATATAAAAATGGTACTTCCTTCACAAAGCTTCTAGCTGAACAAAAACTTTGGAAATTTGCCAAGGAACATTTACTAGGAAAATGGAGCTGAATTTTGTCATGAGGCAATGATTTGGATAAGAAAGAGTTCCCAAAAATTTCGAGGGCAATCAAGAATATAAAAATAGCACTTCCTTCACAAAGTGTTGTTCTAAACAGAATAGGAAAATGAATATTGTTGAATTATATTTTAACTAGGCGAGGAAGGTTTTTGACATATTTGATGAAGATATGATCCAAAGAATTTATGAGATTTTTTTTGGAATTTTGGGACTAACAGAAATATGGGTTGCTTCACAACCTAGGGCAAAAATTGACACATGGACATGACACATAGGCAAAACTGATGAGGTGGCGCCTAGTCATAGAAATCCACCACAACTTACAAGGTTATGACCATCTATATTGGTCGTGATCAGCTAGAAATAAGGCAGCGGATCAGTGATGTCTACTTTATGACCATTTCGTGTAAGAAAATTGCAACCTTTCTGACCAAAATGGTCGTTATGGTTTAGGGTTTATAGCCCCTCGAACAGCTTTTGACCAATTGGTCTCAAATGGTCATAGATTTACGACCAATTCTTCCAGGGTCACTGACAGAAGGTCACAAGTTGACATATTTCTTGTAGTGTACTCCCTTTCTCCATGAACTTAATACACTAGATGCATGCTGGATAGCGGTCGATGTGTGGAGTAATAGTAGTAGATGTAGGCAGGAGTCGGTCTACTAATCTTGGACGTGATGCCTATATAATGATCATTGCCTGGATATCGTCATAATTATTTGAAGTTCTATCAATTTTCCAATAGTAATTTGTTCACCCACCGCTTTGCTATTTTTCTTGAGAGAAGCCACTAGTGAAACCTACGGCCCCCGGGTCTTTTTTCTCATATATTTGCCTTTGCGATCTATTTTTATTTTCTTATATTTTCAGATCTATTAATCCAAAAACCCCAAAATACTTTGTTGCACTTTATTTTAGTTGCGATCTATTTATTCAATCTATTACAACTTTCTTCCGTCACACACCAATTTCTGGCACCGTTACCCGAAAGGGATTGACAACCCCTTTAACACGTGGGTTGCGAGGATTTGTTATATGTGTGCAGGGGATGTTTACGTTGTGTTCCTTGGTTCTCCTACTGGTTTGATAACCTTGGTTTCATATCTGAGGGAAATACCTACCGCTGCTGTGCTACATCATCCCTTCCTCTTTGGGGAAATACCGACGTAGCTTCAAGCGACATCAGCTATTAAAAAAAATACCTATGGCATTTTATGAAAACTGTCTAACATGCATTCGAAAAATGTTCAACATGTCCTCCAAAATTGTTCAAGGTGTATTTGAAAAATCTTTCATATGTATTCGAAAAATATTCATCATGTATTTGAGAAATATTCAATATGTATCAAAAAAATGTTTCACGTCTATATGAAAAATGTACAACATGTATTAAAAAGTCAACATTATTCAAAAAAGGAAAGGGAAATATAAAAAGAACAACAAATAAAAAGTGATACTTGAAACAAACAAAAATGTAAGAAAACAACATGTGGAAGCTTCCGAAACCGGTCCAGACCTGTTGCTTTCGAAAATGGATACACAAAAGCTACATTGGGCCATCCTGTTTACTGTAACGCTAGAGATGAGATGGTAGCTCATCTCATAATAGGGTAGACATAGCCCTTACGCATGTACACCCACCAAGCATCTTTAATAGGAGTACTTAACACAACTTTATTCTCATCTTGCAAAAAAACACAACTATGCTCTCTCTCAAAAAATAAACAATTAACACAACTATGCAGTGACAACTGCATTACTAATTAGAAAGCTTACATGAGTACTAGTATATGATGAGAGAGGACCTCCCAAAATTGCACAATGCCACATCTGAATTTTCCTAACATAATTTCTTTTGTTTATGAAATAAGAAAAGCTAGACTTTCGGGGGTGTCCATCCTTATCCTTGTCTGGGCAACTATGGTGGTCGGCGTAACCTGTCGAACATGAGGTGGAACGCATGGTACCAACGGATCCCTCATGATCGGTCCGCGTTGCGCACCACATCCACTGGCTCGGGCTGATCACCTATACCGGCGGGAGCAAAACATTTTTTTCAAGCACATGCAAGAGGATTGCACGCCTTTTATATTAAGGAGAAGAAGAATTTTACAAAGAGTTACAACAGCGCCGATAGATAGCGCGGTCCACAGAATGAAAGCTACTAAGTCACTCCTCTTAATAGCCCACTTAGTTTGTCTCTAGTCCATGTTTGAAATTCCTCTTTGATGCACCAAGTCACTAGATGAGGCATGGTAGCTACTTTGTCAAACACGTGTTTATTGTGCTCAAGCCAGATGAAGCGAAGCACAAGGCATACCATGGTGTTGATCCTCCCGCCGCTTCCACTAGGAGCTGCACTGGTTAGCGCAGGCCACCAACTCTTGATCTTGATGTCTGGTGTTGGCGTCCGCCTATGAAATCACCATGGCAATAAGTTGTTTTTCTAGATTTCCCTTGCAACAGAGCAACCAAGCAACATATGATTCAGATTTTCGTCCTCCTGAGCACATAGAAGACAGCTGTCCGGATGCTCCAGCTGCCGCCTAGCTAGGCAATTCGCAGTCCACAATCGATCATGTAGCACAAGCCATAGAAAGAGATTTAAGTCCAGCGGTGCCCAAGATGTGCACAGTTCAGCCGCAGCAGGTAGGAATTCCCGGCCTAAGAAGAAGAGCTTATATGCACTGGTAGCCGAGAAGATTTCGTCCGGTGTCTGCCTCCGATAGGAGCAGAACAGGGCTGAAGTGAGTGTTAGCTAGAGTGACATGAACACTAATATGTTTCGTCTTATATATACTCACAAGATTTGTCTACTCATTTGTACTATGCCTTACACTTCTCTCACCACTCCACGGATGAGCCTTACCAACGACCATACACTATGCATCCATTATAGGAGGAAATTTTTTTGGCAGGAGCTGAAACTAGACCCACAAGCTTTGCATCCGCGGCGTCCACCTCCAAAAGAGCACCCGCTCCCCGTGCAACTTGGCGTGCTAGTGCAAGATACTCATGGATCCTTTCCAAGAACCAGACACCCTCAAGCACCCATGCAAGAAATTTGTGTTGTCCCCGGTCCCCAATGAGCTCCTCGAGGATATCTTCCTCCACCTACCTACCCCGTTCGACCTCATCCATGCGGCCGTTGGTTGTGTCTCCTTCCGCAACATCATCGGTGAACACTTCTCCCTCCAGCACTTCTATAAGATCCACACCCTGCCCCTCCTCGGTATCCTTGACAGTACCCGAGGTTTCTATCCCACCATCCCATCTCACCCCTCCATACTAGCAGATGACATCATCATAGGTGTGGCGGACTTCTCCTTCTCCTTCCTCCCAGGCCCCACCCGCGACAGGCTCCTCAAGGACATCCATGATGGGTGTGTCCACCTCAATAGGCTCCCCGAGGATGGCATTAGTAATCAACGCAAAATATTTATGGAGAGTGTGATGTGTGATCCCTTGTACCGGTAGTATCTTCTTCATCCCCCAATTCCCAGTGACCTTGTCGCTTTAGTGTAGGATCCACCATGGAAAGAATAGATGAGCTGGTATGAGACATGCCTCTTGCCACCCAGTGACATATGAGGAGGAAACAATTGCAAACGGTACTTCATTTAGAGTGATTTTGATGGTGCATTGTAAAACTATGATGGTTTTTTTTTGTGTTGAGTTCAAGTAGTAGACAATGGCGACCCATTCCTACTGTGAAATGGAGCACTCTAGTTGGTAACTAGTTACGGATGTGGATTTATATTCCACCTAGGGCTAATACATGGCTGGCTGCTTCTACTTGGTGTTGGGTTGGTGTGAGAAAATGTTGGTGCTTGACACAGAGATGATGGAGTTTTACATTCCCAACCTCCCTCCTAAAGTTGAAGCCTTTTACAAAGTGGATACAACCATTTGTGGAGGCAGGGGAAGACAAACTAAAGTTGTTTTTGCACGGAAAAGGTGCAATGAACCTTACCATTAGCAGAAATAATGGTGAGAGTTATGGTCAATGGCACTTGGAGAAGACCATCTTATTGGGATTTCAATATCCTTTTGTGGGTTCAACGGAGAAGCACTTGTTCCTATGTCATGGTGGAAGCGCATCACTTGATGCTGGTTGTTCCTCACTAGATGTCAATACATTCCATCTTGATAGGGTGTGCACTACAAAGACAAGCATCTAAAGGCCGCGTGCGTATTGCAACATTCAACCATTGTTGTTGTCCTCACTAAGAGTGGCAAGTGGTAAACTTTCTATTTTGTCCTAGTTATCTCCTTTCTTTTCATACTTATCTCGCAACTTGCCTTATTTGTTCATTATTGTGCTCAGTAATTTTGACCTACATGGTTTTGCAATTCTTACCTTTCTCGTTCTTATTGCAAAAAATGAAGCACCATAACATCATTGTGATTGGGGTGCATTATAACATTCTGCAAAAACTCAGTGTGTTGGAAGCGTATAAATGGTTGGTAGTTATGAGATGCTTGGTCGCATGAGGGAGTTCACACGTTTCATGTTTGTGTTGTTCACAAACTTTTTAAAACTTTACAAAATTTTAAAAAGTTCACAAAATTTGGAAAAAACTTCATGCATTTTAAAAAAGTTCACAAACCGAAGAAGTTTATGAATTTAAATAACGTCACATAATTCAAAAAGAAGTTCATGTATTTTAAAATTTTCATGAAATTTGGGAAAAGTTCGTGAATTTGTGAAAAGTTTTCGAAGTTGAAGGAAGTTTTCAAATTTAGTTTTTTTGATGCATTTGATACAAATAAAAAAGGTAAAGTAAAAAAAGGCAAAGACCAAGAAAAAATATATCAAAAGGACAAAGGAAAAGGAAAAAAAAAGAACACCAAGGAAAATCATGTTGGAAAGACCGAGAGAAATTATGCCCAGAAAAACCAGCGGGAAGGTTCCCATATACCGGTGAAAAATACTCCTATATGGGCGCCCGATTTTGCTACATAGTACCGTGGTGGTGTGTGGTTGTGCGTCAAGGTAAAAAAATGCTTATAACTGGCTCTTAAGACGCCAAATAGAATTCATATGATGCATCACTGTAGTGGGCCGACCCAATTTGCTTCTCATTCGTTTCACATGTTTTCTTTTTCTTCGTTCGCCTATCTTTTCCAGAATTTAATTTTAGAAATACAAATATTTTATAAATTAATTTACTTGCCTTTTAAGGAAATGTTTAGCGCACATTTGGAAAAGATTCATGCAGTATGAAAAATGTATTCACACCATTTTGAAAATGCCCATAACATACTAAAACATGTTCATGATATTTAGAAATTGATTAGGCGTTCCAAAAATATGTCCATAACATTTTTTTCCAAATGTTTCTACAATGTAAAAATATATTTACATGACGTAAAAGACATTTATGTTTAACATGTATTAAAAAATTGTTCAATGTGTACTCCAAAAAGTTCAAGGTGTATCTGAAAATCTTTTGCATAAATTAGAAAATGTTCTTCAGGTATTTGAGAAATATTCAGACGCATATAAAAAGTGGTCCCATTGTATAGAAAAATGTGCAACATATATTAAAAAGTCAACATTATTTGAAAAAGGGATTGAAAAAAATAAAAAAGAACAAAAAAGTGAAAAGAAATACATGAAACAAACGAAAATGAAAGAAGAACAAAAAAATCATGGAAGCTTCTAAAACCGGTCCAAAGTTGTCACTTTCAAAAACCGATCGAGAAAAGCTACATTGGACCGTCCGGTTAGGGGCAACGCTAGGGATGAGATGGTAGCTCGTCTTGCAATAGACGAGACATAGCCCTTGCATGTGTACCCCCACCAAGCTTCTTCAATACAAGTACTTAACACAACTGAGAACGACCATAATAGAATCGATGGTTTAGTGGTAAAAATTAGAAAAATTCTTCCTGGGCTGTCAAATCAAACATCAATGCCCCAGATTCTAGCGGATGGATGTGTGCGCTCTTCTTTGCAGAAAGGTACCTCGAGACCTATCAGTTTTCTTACGATTTGCTCCGAATGTGAGCGGTGGTTCAGGCCCAAAAAAATCCCAAACGCGAGTGGCATAACAGTCCTCCGTCCGTATCGCTGCCGACGACGGTTGTGGTGTAAATGTCGTGCCTAGCTAGGCGACCACGACTACTGGAGGTCGCGTTCCATCTACGTCCCCATGGTTCCTGGTTGTCTCCTCTCCGACAATCGGACTGCCACGACAGATCTTCCCAATAGATGCGCCACAATGCTGCATGAACAAGCTCTCTGGGGTACTGTTCTCCGATGTCCTACCCTACTCTGCCATTCATCACACATGGCTCCACCACCCCACGACTAGTTCTGCCATCCACCGACGCGGGAGAAGCTTCGGGTGTGCTGGTTTGTGAGGCACCTCCCAATTACTGATTTTCTCTAGCATATTATCTAGAAATTGTTTACAAATACTCAACGAACCATTTGCAAATAAAATCATAAGGGGAACCACAAACATGGTAATTCTCTCCCGACATTTTTTCTATAGTATTTGATCAATCCTATGAAGGCTTCCAAGATAAGAATTTGGCGAGCGTAGAAGGTTGTGGGACTCTTCTAGTCAAATGATTCTTTCCTGGAACAAAAAAGGTATCATTTCATGTTTTCAAACATAAAACTTTACCCCCTTCTTGCTAAAGATGCCCTAAGCCCTAGGGTAGCAGGGTACAACCATACATATGAAAATTTCAGATATTGATAAATAAAACACAATGGATGTTGATCATGCCAGGCAGATAGCTCGTAACGTGCTAGCAGACACAAGTGATATTCTTATAACAAAAGCAACTACCAAAGGATTTTCTAATGTAGCAAAGCAATAATAAGTGTAGTGAAACTAGATTTAAATGAACTGTTGCCTGGAAAATGTTTAATAACGATATTGGGCAATATTATCACCATCAGAATCACAAATGTGGACAGCATCATTAGAATTGTTCCGCCTTCCATTCATTGCTCTTGTAAGAATGGACCATTTAAGAAATCTGTCGAACTCTAAACTTGCCTTCGAAAGCTCAACTGACACAACATTCATTTTGATGAAGATGTAAAATCATCAATCATCATATAGCATGATCACGCAACTGAACAACAAAAAAACTACCATAAAAGTCTTAGATTAAAAAACTTCCCTGTCACGCATAAATACCTTTATTATGTTCGGGTTTGGCACCTGAGGCAGTGCGAGGGTTGTCACACTGGTTTGGCATGGCAGACGATATTACTAGGTGAGGCATGGGATGTCGAATATCCTGCGTGTTCTGAAGGTAGTGGTCGTGCGAGGCGGCGCTGGGGCTGGCGCTCAGGTTCAGGTTTGTGTTTAGGTTCAGAGTGTGGATGGAGTTGCCTGAGCTGGCCATGAGAGATTGGCGATCCTGCAGGCGGCTCAAGGCGGCTCCGAGGTTAACACTCAGGTTCTGATTTCGCATGTAGGAGTTGACTGAGCAGGGTATGAGGTATCAGAGATCCTGCTGGTAGTGAAGGTAGCGATCACCCAAGGCGACGCTACGATTTGCATTTAGGTTTGGAACGAAGAAGTAGATGGCTGGGCGGGTACATGATGGCATTTTGCAATAACTCGATAAGCTGGAAGCTTATAAATGGTTGGTATTTATAAGTCGCTTGGTCCCATGAGGGAGTCCTCATGTTTTTGGTTTGTGTTGTTTACACTTTTTTTTTGAAAATTTTAACAATTTGGAAAAAAAATCATGATTTTTTAAAACAAAATTGGGAATGGAAAAAGTCCACGAATTTGTAAAAATATCACCAAATTCAAAATTAAGTTCAGGTAATTTAAAAGTTCATGAAATTTGGGAAAACTTCATGAATTTGTTAAAGGTTTTCAAAGTTTCAATAGGTTTCAAATTTGATTTTTTTTCATGCATTTGATAAAATAAAATAAAGAAAAATAAAAAGGCAAACAACAAGAAAAAAGTGAAAATGAAAAAGTAAAAGAAAAGAAAAAAAACCAGAGAAAACCAAACAAAATCATGCCGGAAGACCGATAGGAATACCTCAAAGAAAAACACGTGAATCCCTCGTGTGAAGGTTTGCAAATACTGGTGAAAAGGATCTCTCGCTTGACGCTTCACCGTAGTGGGCCGATTCAATTTGCTTCTTTCTTTGTTTTGACACAACTTCTTCTCCGTCCATCTATTTTTTCTGACGGTCTTTCTTTCTTTTCCTATTTGAAAATATTTCGAATGAAAATGTATTAGAAACTAATTTACTTGTGTTTCAATCGAATGTTTAGCGTGCATTTAGGAAAATATTCATGCTGTGTAAAAAATGTGTTCACACAATTTAAAAAATGTCTATATAACATTCAAAAACATGTTTATGACATTTAGAAAATAATCACATATTGCAAACATATATTCACATTTTCTAAAAAAACTGTACAATGCAAAAAAACAGATTCACATAATTTTAAAAATATTTGGTACCATTCACAAATGCCCTAGACATTTTTTTAAAATTCTAAAAAACAAATGTTTTGCGCGTTTATAAAAACTACCTATGGCATTTCTGAAAACTGTTTAACATGTATACAATTTTTTTTTTCAACATGTACTCCAAAAATATTCAAGGTGTATTTGAAAAAACCTTCTGCATTTATTAGAAAAACATCCCTGTGTATAAGAACAATATAAAACATGTATTAAAAATTCAACATTATTTGAAAATGGAAAGAAAATCAAATAAAAATGAAAAAAAATGAAAAGCAATACGGGAAACAAAAAAGAACAAAATACGTGTGGAAGCTTGTAAAACCGGTCAGAACCTGTCACTTTTGAAAACTGATCCGGGAAAGCTACATTGGGCCGCCCCCTTGGGATAACACTAGAGATGAGATGGTAGCTCGTCCCAGGATAGGCGACACATAGCCCTTACACATGTACACCCACCAAGCTTCTTCAATAGGAGTGCTTAACACAACTGGGAACAACTACAATAGAATCGATGCTTCAGTTGAAAAAGTAGAATAATTCTTCTTGGGCTATCGTATCAAACATGAATGGCCCAGATTCTAGTGGAGGGATGTGTACGCTCTTCTTTGCAGAAAGGTACCTCATTTCTTGTTATTTTTCTTACGATCTACTTCTCACAAGAGCAGCGGCTCCAGCCGTTGCGCTGCCACGGCGGATCTCCCCATAAGCAAAAAAATCAAGTACCATAACATCATTCTCATTGGAGTATGATAACATTTCGCGGAAAATGCCATCGAAGGCCGAGCTCCAGTGAGCTCGTTTTCATTTTTTATTTTTCTGGAGCACGAAAAATTCCAAATTTATTTTTTGAACACACATGCACATGTATACTATGTATGTGCAAAATTTCACAGTATTATACATTTACATGTGGCCTACAGGAAAAAGACAAATACACATTTTTAATGGGCCTTTTATTTTTGTTATTGGGCCAGAAATTTGTTATTTTTGTACAGCCTACAAATCACAACATTTTTCGACGAAATTTAACACGTTATTGTGGAATACATATAAGTTTTCATGATATTTTTTTCAGATTTTTTTGGAACTTCTAAATACGCTTTTTGATTTTTTTTCAAAATACCGAGCTCACTGGAGCTCGGCCTCCAAAAATCCGCACTCAACATTTCGCGAATACTCAATGTGTTGGAACGATATAAAGGGTTGGTATTTATGAGACGTTTGGTCTAATGAAGAAGTTATCATGTTTCTGGTTTGTGTTGTTCACAATTTTTTGAGAAGCTCACAAAATTTTGGTACGTTCGCAAATATTGAAAAAGTTCACAAAAGTTGGAAAAAGATCATGGATTTAAAAAAAAATCACGAATTGAAAAAATTCACATATGAAAAAAAAACATCACAAAATTCAAAAGAACTTCATGTATTTTAAAAAGTTTATGAAATTTGGGAAAAGTTTTCGTAGTTGGAAAAAGTTTCCAAACAAAGCCGCCCACTTTTGAGGCCAGGGCTTTAACCTTGCCATGGCAGGCTATTGGGAGATCAACAATGCGTACCCATATTTCAAATTTGTAGAGCTCAATGGATGACGGCTTTGAGTATCCATCATGGGGAGCGATGATCACCGGATTGCCTCTGAAGTGCCACGGGCCACCCTGAGTAACCCTCTCCCAATCTCCAAGGCAGTTGAATTGCATCATGAACAGGTTTTCTTCCAATGTTTTGACCTTAACCTTCCTTGCTAGATCCCAAGCTGTCCGCATATTGCGAAAAAACCAATAGGTGATGAAGCTTTTGTCCATGTGAACACGAACCAAGATCATCCAGCGGATATCCTCCACCGTCGGGGCGTCGGTCTCCTCGAAGACCTCATCGTCGAGGTCGTCCTCCTGTAAGGCGAGCTCCTTCAGGAGATCCTCAACCTTGCTCTTCCCCTTAGATCCTGATCCCGAGGCATCCTCGCGGCGAGCCATGGTCACACTCGAAACAATAGATCAGTCTCTCGGTGGATCGAGAGAAGACCTAGAAACCCTAACCCCTCCCTGAACTCACGCCCTTACCAAGGCCGCGCGGTTGTCTAGGACGGCCCCAGCCCGAACGGGGGGAATTGAAATCCGGGGAGGAAGAGGGGCAGATGATCTCAATGTTGCCGGTGGCAACGAGAGGAATAAACCCTAACGAGAGGGAACGACAAGCGTGTCAGCAGAGGGCGTAGCTAGGCGAGCCATTTTGCTACATAGTGCCATCGGGGGTGTGCCACATGTAACAAAAATCCTATAAGCGGCCCTTAAGGGGCTCAACAGAATTTGTTGTTTATCAGCCACATATTTGCCGACAGATAGTATTTGCGAGATAGAAGGATCGTTCGCCTGATGCGTCGCTGATGTGGGTGGGCCCAATTTTCTTCTTCGTTCATTTTCTCACATTTGCTTCTTATTCGTTCTTATGTTTTTTCTGACAGTTGTTCTTTCTTTTCATATTTGAAAAAATTCCGAGTACAAATATTTTTGGAAATAATTTACTTCCATTTTAAGAAAATGGTTAGCGCGCATTAAAAGAATATTGATGTGTTGTGAAAAATGTGTTCCCACAATTTTATAAATGTCCTTAACATTCATGAACATGTTCATGACATTTAAAAAATTGTCTACTGTGCAAAAATATGTACTGAACATTTTTTTAATATATATACAATGTAAAAAATGGTTCACATAATTTAAATAAGATTTCATACCATTAAACCAAATGTTCATCACATTTATAGAAAATTCGAAAAACAAATATTTTGCACTATTTAAAAAAATACCTATGGCATTTTATGAAAACTGTTTAACATGTATTCGAAAAATGTTCAACGTGTCCTCCAAAACTGTTCAAGGTGTATCTGAAAAATCTCACATGTATTTGAAAAATATTCATCATGTATCTGAGAAACATTCAATATGTATCAAAAAATATTTCACGTGTATATGAAAATGTACAACATGTACTAAAAAGTGAACATTATTCAAAAGAGGAAAGTGAAATATGAAAAGAAGAAAAATAAATAAAAAGTGATACTGAAAAAAACAAAAATATAAGAAAAAAGTGGGAAGCTTCTAAAACCGGTCCAAACATGTTGCTTTCGAAAATTGGTACACAAAAGCTACATTGGGCCGTCCTGTTTACTGTAATGCTAGAGATGGAGTAGCGGACAATGCATGGAGGAATAAATTCCCAGAGGCCTCAGTTAAACACTTAATTTCCTCCTGTTCAGACCATCTGCCGCTGTTGTTAAAGTGTATTCCGGAATCAGGCAGCAGGGTGGCTTGTACCCGTCACTATGAAGTGTTGTGGGAGAGGGAGGCGGCACTAGAGGAGGTGGTGTCTGCAGCTTGGCAGGAAGGTGGCCCGAAACATGGGTTGCATGACATTAAAGTGTCCCTGGACTCAGTTATGAGGAAGCTACATGAATGGAGCCGAAAGAAGATTGGCAATGTAACAAAGGAAATTGAGAAATCAAGGTCCAGGTTGGAAGAACTCATGAATATGAATGCAGACCGTAGCGTTATACGCAAGGCTTCAGATCACTTGGACGAGCTGCTATATAAAGAGGAGATGCTTTGGCGGCAACGTTCACGTATTGAGTGGCTGAAGGAGGGCGACCGGAACACCAAATTCTTTCAGCAAAAAGCGGTATGGAGAGCTAGAAAGAATAAAATCAAAGGTCTTGAAGACAGTTCTGGAGTGTTACAAACTAACCAGAAGGTTATGGAAGGTATGACCGTGGATTACTTTAAGAATTTGTTTATGGCTGATGCATCTCTTAATGCAGACAATGTGGTGTCCCTATTTGAGCGTCTCATTACGGACGAGATGAATGACAAGCTTTGCTCTCCTTTCTCTGATAAGGAAATTAGTGATGCTATGTTTCAGATTGGCCCCCTTAAGGCACCCGACCCAGATGGTTTTCCCGCCAGATTTTTTCAGAAGCATTGGACAATTGTTAGAGATGATATTATTGCTGCAGTCAGATTGTTTTTTGAATCAGGCCACATGCCGGAGGGTATCAATATGACGACCATTGTGTTAATTCCGAAGATTGATGAGCCAAAGAAGCTTTCCGAGTTCCGGCCTATAAGCCTCTGTAATGT
>NC_041390.1:15703004-15706930 GCF_002162155.2 Triticum dicoccoides
GGCCAGGATGAACCAAAAACGGTTCATAACGAGGGGCACGATCGTCTTTGTTGCCCCCGCATATAGCCGCCGAGGAGCCCTGGAAGGACCGTACGGGCCCGGTTAGATCGTATGCCCGGACGTATACGTATGTCCGTCCGTATACGGCGGCCTTTCGTGCACGCGTGAAGCCGCCCGCGCCCGCGCGCCCCCCGCAAAAAAAAGAAGCCGCCCGCGCGTGGGGCAACACGTGTCACGGGCAGTTGCCAAAACTGTCCCATCATATAAATGTGGACGGCAACCACCTCCGGCCGCATCGCCCACCATTTCCCCCCGCCGCATCGTCTCCCTCTCTCCACTCTCCACTCCCCACTCCCTTTCCTCTCCAACCTCCTCGTCTCCCTCACCGCATCCTCTCCATCGCAATGGCGGACGCAGGAGGCGAGCGCCCCGATTGGGGCGCAGATCTGGCGGAGCAGGCGCGGCAGATCGCTGCGGGCACCTTTGTGAGGGGGCGTGCCGGCGTCCAGCGCGGTGCTCCCTCCGCTGGAGATCTGGAGAAGGCGGGGGCGGGCCGCAGCGGCGCGGTCCAGCCAGATGCGCCCGCTCTGGCCAACTCCGGCGAGGCGCAGAAGGTGGAGGCGGGCTCTGGCGAGGCGCAGAAGGTGGGGGCGGGCTCTGGCGAGGCGCACGAGGTGGAGAAGGTGGAGAAGGTGGAGGCCGGCTCCGGCGAGGAGGAAGCGGAGCAGAAGGTATCTGCGGCTAACTTTTAGTTGGTAGTTTTTAGATTGTAGGGTTTGTGGCCAGAACTTTGCTTGGTTAGATTTGTTGGAGGTAGGGTTTTCTCTGCAATAGGGTTTTCCTGTATTTGATTCGTGCAAGAATGGTGGACCACATATGATTATTAGATTAGGGTAGAAGTAGCCAGATTGAGGGATGGTTTTTTTTTCAGATGCTTATTAGATTAGTAGTGGAATTTTTGCAATTCTTTAGGTGTTTGGAGTCAAACATATACTTCTGTATTGGTTTGGGTTGGTGCCTGCGTTAGTTCTTTGGCTTGATGATTAATTAAATGGATGCTTAGTTCTACGGATTATGGCTGTCATAGTTGCAATTCTTAGATGCTTGATTGATGCATGTTGTCATAGTTGCAGTTATTTGATGCTTGATTGATGCCTGTCAGGCAGAGGCTATGAGATGGGTTGTGCATGGCCTTGTGTTTTTGGAAATTGTCTACGTGAGGTGATTAGATGGTGCATTAGTTTGGTTGTAAATATAGTGAAGGATGTGCTCATGTACTGGGTATTGTCATGTTAATCAAAAAGGGCTTCTCAAGGGCTGGATTTTTTTGTGCTGGATTGGGGCTTCTGAAGGAGAGGGGAAGCGTGGTCGAGGGGAAGGGGTAGTCTATGCTTATTTACTCTGGGTTAGTAGAGGAATTTTGTCGTTGCTTCAGAGATGTTGACAGCATTGAACATCCTCTGCAATGCCGTTGCTTCAGAGATAAAAGCATCTTGGGGTTTTTTTTCCAGATGCTTATTAGATTAGTAGTTGAATTTTTGCTTGTTAGAATTTAATTAGCATGAGGATGAATACCTTATTTAAGGCGGAATTTAAGGTCAGATAGATGTCATATGATTATTAGATCTGTAGTTCAATGCTGCTGACATTTATGATTATTTGATTTGATCTGTGGTTCAATGATACTGGATGGAAACATATTTGATTTGGAATGCATTAATTAAGATGTGCCAATGAATTGATTTAAATGATACAAGATTCATCTATAGTATAATTTGTTGTTGTTTAGGTAAGTAATGAAATTTTAGATGTTTGTTGGAGATGTATGCATTTATAGTTGAAGTTGTACCTAATTAACTACTACATTATGTTAATATGTGTAGGAGCTTTGCTGCATTGTCCCAAAAACAGTAATTTGTGCATATTAAAATTTGTAGTTGGCTTCTGTAATTAGTATATACTATATGTAAAGTGTGAAGTAAACATTCCAACGCAGGATCCTAGCAACAAAATATAGTATATGTTTCCATTAAGTAGTGTGTGTGTGTGTGGGGGGGGGGGGTAATTCCCTCAAAAGTAAAGTGTTGGGTTTATCCAGGGAATGTCAAGAATCCAGCTTGCATTTTCATTAGCATTTATGAAGGACATCATTTGTCTGTTGATTGATTGCTTAGATTCTGTATTTATAAGGAAAGCATTTGGTCACTTGCAACATACCAATGTGGTTCGCATTCACAATTTTGTTTGTAATGACATTCTGTGAACTGCAATTCAATTCATTG
Organism: Triticum dicoccoides; assembly: GCF_002162155.2. Taxonomy (NCBI): domain Eukaryota; kingdom Viridiplantae; phylum Streptophyta; class Magnoliopsida; order Poales; family Poaceae; genus Triticum; species Triticum dicoccoides. Next base: position 15,705,287 of record NC_041390.1, read on the forward strand.
TAATTGATGTGCTTGTTTGACAATATAGCAAGAGGAGGAGGATCTTGTGGGCAACAAGAGGAAGTGGGACAAGACTGGGTTTTACCCATATGAGTCTGATGAAGATGAGCCATAGGAGGTAAGGCCTAGTTCAAATGTTATTTCTGCATTGAGTTAGTATTATGTGTTTATAGTTTTTGAATGCATAATGTATTAATGTCAGTCATTAATTTGTGCAGTATGAATCTGGAGATGATGTGGTCGAGGGGAACGTCGAGTCCTTTGAAGAGAAGGAGGTGTTGAAGATCAGGACCCAAGGACCTGCCAAGTACTACAACTGGAGGAATGAAAAGTACCGGTGCCCCTACTGCAGCAAGCCCAAGCCCAGGTCTAGGTTATTGGAGCATCTGATGGAACATTGCCGGGCTACATCGATCTCCAGTCATGACTACAGGATCATTGGTCAGCATAAGGCACTCCTGAAGGTCCTGAGAAACCCTGACCTGTAGTCGTACATCATGCTGATCATCGGAAGCTGGAAGCCGTACTCATCATCAGTATATTTGATGTTGTTTTACTTTTGGGAAAGCTGCATGTGGGCCTGAACTGCAAGAAAACTTGATATATTAATGTAATGTATTGTGTGGTTGAACTGGATATGTTGTGAACTACCTGCTACCTATTAGAATGCTATCTATATATGTGTGGCCTTATCTTTAATGGTGGTGAATGCTTCCTTCATGTTTAGTTGTTGTTTCGATGGTGCGAAAAAAACAAATGGCGCTTCAGTGTTGCTTGAGACATGCTGCAACACTTGTCTATGTTGTGGGCAAGTGCAACATGCTGTGCCCATGTGCCAATTATACCAAATATTAAATGTCACAATGTTCCAAAATGGCTGTCATGAATTATAGTACATGGGGTTTAGTAAAGTTACTGATAATTGTTCATCCTCACACATTCCATCAACTCATAATTTGAATAAGCAAAAAGATCAAATGTTCCATCATTTGAACCTATGTTGCAATTACAGAGCAAATATTCCATCATCAAAGTGTGAAGGAATTAAATATAAATTTAGAAGAAAAGAAAATATACATATTCAAAAAGATGTGTTTGATAAAAATACCTTTTGAATTTTTTGTATGTTATTATTTGAGGGGTCAAGTAATTTTTATGTTATTTTTGGAGTGCTCAAGTAATTTTTATGTAAAGTGAAGGAAAAGGAAAAAAATAAACAAAAGGAAAAGCATGGGCCATCCTAGCCATCTTGTAAACCTAGTTTAATAAATAAAAAATTCAAAAAAATAAGAGGGCATTAAAAAGGTAAACAAATTTAAGAGGGCATTATAAATTCAAATAATTTCAAAAATATAGAAAGAATTTTTTACAATGCCCCCCTGAGGTATAGACCGATGTTTTGTCCAGTCAGTCTAGAGGGCATTATAAATTAATAAAAAATTCAAAAAAATATAAAACCTTTGGAACCCATCTTTGTTTGTGCAATAGATCATGTGTGCCAAAGTTGAGGTCATTTGGAGGTGGTCGAAAAAATGACCGCATTCCGGAGGGGCCATTTGGTCTAACTTAAGCCAGTTTTTTTAAAAAATGTGATGTTTCCCACCACCTCCAAATCACACAAACTTTCTTGAACATGGTGACCCA
>NC_041390.1:15707609-15715091 GCF_002162155.2 Triticum dicoccoides
GTATAGACCGATGTTTTGACTAGTCAGTCTAGAGGGCATTATAAATTAATAAAAAAATTCAAAAAAATATTAAACCTTTGGAACCCACCTTTGTTTGTGCAATAGATCATGTGTGCCAAAGTTGAGGCCATTGGAGGTGGTCGAAAAATGACCACATTCCGGAGGGGCCATTTGGTCTAACTTAAGCCAGTTTTTGAAAAAATGTGATTTTTCCCACCACCTCCAAATCACACAAACTTTCTTGAACATGGTGACCCACATGTGCCAATCATGGCTATGAAATAAAATTTGGAAAAAGAATTTTTTATAATGCCCCCCTGAGGTATAGACCGATGTTTTGACCGGTCAGTCTAGAAGGGACGAGAGTTAGGCAATGTACTGCCTGCAATTGATAGGAGCTTGAGAGGGGAGTCGCAGCCGGGTATATAAACCGGTGCGGCGCTTCCTCGCTTGGCGAGGTGGGACTAAACTCCCACCACCCAACGGCTGTGCGCTGCGATGTGCCCTGCGCGGCTCCGCCTTGGGCCCAATTTGGGCGGGCTGGCCCAGGCAGCCTTACTCCGCTCGCTGATACATTTTAAATTTTCTTTGTTTCTTTTCTTGTTTATATTTGTAATATTTAAAATCAAGTCTCTTTTTTTCTATATTATTTCTAACAGTGTTTACTAAAATTTAAAACATATGCCAAATTCTGTTGTGTTTTATTTCATTTGTTCGTACTCTTTTGTATATTGATAATATTTACGAAATATGAACTAAAATGTTGTGTTTTAATTCAATTCTTCATTCCAATATTTCTTATCTTTATTATTTTTTAAATATTTTCAGTTTGTAAGATAAAATGTTCTGTTTTATTTCACTTCTTCATTGTAATATTTGTTCTCTTCTTTATATTTGAAATATTTCCAAAATGTAAGATAATATGTTGTCTTTTATTGCACTTATTCATTCAAAATTTTTCTTCTGTTTTCTATATTCTCCTCTTTTCTTTGTCCTGACAGTTATAAATTTAAATAATGTATGATATATTGTTCTCTCATATTTCACTTTTCATGGTTGTCTTTCCTAATTATAAATTTTATTTCTGTTTCATACTTGAAATATTATTAAATCAAATATAGTTGGGACAATCGCATGTATGCCTCCACTTGCATTGGATATACATGAAACGACAAGGGCAAGGGCAAGGGCAAGAAGGGATACTTCATGAAACGGCAATTCAGCTGCTGCTCTAGTGAAGAAACCCAAGGTTGAACCCCAAACCCGAGACTAAGTGCTTCTGTAATAAGGGGAACGGCCACTGGAGCAGAATTACCCTAGATACTTGGTAGATGAGAAGGCTGGCAAGGTCGATAGAAGTATATTGGATATACATTGTGTTGATGTGTACTTTACTAGTACTTCTAGTAGCACCAGGGTATTAGATACCGGTTCGGTTGCTAAGTGTTAGTAACTCGAAATAAAAGCTACGGAATAAACGGAGACTAGCTAAAGGTGAGCTGACGATATGTGTTGGAAGTGTTTCCAATGTTGATATGATCAAGCATCGCATGCTCCCTCTACCATCGAGATTGGTGTTAAACCTAAGTAATTGTTATTTGGTGTTTGCGTTGAGCATAGACGTGATTGGATTATGTCTATCGCAATACGGTTATTCATTTAAGGAGAATAATGGTTACTCTGTTTATTTGAATAATACCTTCAATGGTCTTGCACCTAAAATGAATGGTTCATTGAATCTCGATCATAGTGATACACATGTTCATGCCAAAAGATATAAGATAGTAATGATAGTACCACCTACTTGTGGCACTGCCACTTAAGTCATATCGGTATAAAACGCATGAAGAAGCTCCATGTTGATGGATCTTTGGACTCACTCATTTTTGAAAGGATTGAGACATGCGAACCATGTTTGTTGGTAGATATGCATGAAGAAACTCTATACAGATGGATCGTTTCGACTCACTTGATTTTGAATCACTTGAGACATGCAAATCATACCACATGGGCAAGATGACTGAAAGCCTCGTTTTCAGTAAAATGGAACTAGAAAGCAACTTGTTGGAAGTAATACATTTTGATGTGTGCAGTCCAATGAGTGCTGAGGCGTGTAGTGGATATCATTATGTTCTTACTTCACAGATGATTTGAGTAGATGTTGAGTATATTTACTTGATGAATCACGAGTCTGAATTATTGAAAGGTTCAAGTAATTTCAGGGTGAAGTTGAAAGATTGTCGTGACAAGAGGATAAAATATCTATGATATGATCATAGAGATGAATATCTGAATTACGAGTTTGGCACAAAATTAAGACATTGTGGAAATTGTTTCACAACTAATACAGCCTGGAACACCATAGTGTGATGGTGTGTCCGAACATCATAACTGCACCCCATTGGATATGATGCATACCATGATGTCTCTTATTGAATTACCACAATAGTTTATGGGTTAGGCATTAGAGACAACCACATTCACTTTAAAAGGGGCACCACGTAATTCCGATGAGATGACACCGTATGAACTATGGTTTAGGGAAACCTAAGCTGTCATTTCTTAAAAGTTTGGGGCTGCGGCGCTTATGTGAAAAAGTTTCAGGCTGATAAGCTCGAACCCAAAGCGGATAAATGCATCTTCATAGGACACCCAAAACAGTTGGGTATACCTCCTGTCTCAGATCCGAAAGCAATAAGGGATTGTTTCAGGAATCGGGTCCTTTCTCGAGGAAAAGTTTCTCTCGAAAGAATTGAGTGGGAGGGTGGTGGAGACTTGATGAGGTTATTGAACCGTCTCTTCAACTAGTGTGTGGCAGGGCACAGGAAGTTGTTCCTGTGGCACCTACACCAATTGAAGTGGAAGCTTATGATAGTGATCATGAAACTTCAGATCAAGTCACTACCAAACCTCGTGGGATGACAAGGATGCGTACTACTTCAGAGTGGTATGTAATCCTGTCTTGAAAGTCATGTTGCTAGACAACAATGAACCTACGAGCTATGGAGAAGCGATGGTGGGCCCGGATTCCAATAAATGGCTCGAGGCCATAAAATCCGAGAGAGGATCCATGTATGAAAACAAAGTGTAGACTTTGGCGGAACGGCTCAATGGTCGTAAGGCTGTTGAGTACAGATGGATTTTAAAAGGAAGACGGACAATGATGGTAAAGGTCACCATTAAGAAAGCTCGACTTGTCGTTAAGAAGTTTCCCGACAAGTTCAAGGAGTTGACTACGGTGAGACTTTCTCACTCGTAGCGATGCTAAGAGTCTGTTGGAATTATATTAGCGATTACTGCATTATTTATGAAATCTTGCAGATAGGATGTCAAAACATTGTTTCCTCGACGATTTTCTTGAGGAAAGGTTGTATGTGATACAACCGGAAGGTTTTGTCAATCCTGAAAGATGCTAATAAGTATGCAAAGCTCCAGCAATCCTTCTGAGGACTGGAGTAAGCATCTCGGAGTTGGAATGTATGCTTTGATGATGATCAAAGATTTTGGGTTTATACAAAGTTTATGAGAAACTTGTATTTCCAAAGAAGTGAGTGGGTGCACTATAGAATTTCTGATGAATATATCTTGTTGACATATTGTTGATCAGAAATGACGTAGAATTTCTGGAAAGCATATAGGGTTATTTGGAAAGTGTTTTTCAATGGAAAGCATGGATTAAGCTACTTGAACATTGAGCATCAAGATCTATAAGGATAGATCAAAACGCTTAATGGTACTTCCAAATGAGCACATACCTTGACATGATCTTGAAGGGGTTCAAGATGGATCAGTCAAAGAAGGAGTACTTGCCTGAGTTGTAAGGTATGAAGTTAAGACTTAAAGCTCGACCACGGCAGAAGAATAGAGAGAACGGACGAAGGTCGTCCCCTATGCTTTAGACGTAGGCTCTACAGTATGCTATGCTGTGTACCGCACCTGAAGTGTGCCTTGCCATGAGTCAGTCAAGGGGTACAAGAGTGATCCAAGAATGGATCACAGGACAACGGTCAAAGTTATCCTTAGTAACTAGTGGACTAAGGAATTTTCTCGATTATGGAGGTGGTAAAAGAGTTCGTCGTAAAGGGTTACGTCGATGCAAGCTTAACACATATCCGGATAGCTCTGAATAGAGATACCGGATACGTATAATGGAGCAACCATTTAGAATAGCTCCAAGTAGAACAATTATTTGAAATGGCTCCAAATATAGCGTAGTAGCTGCATCTACAAGATGACATAGAGATTTGCGAAGTACATACGGATCTGAAAGGTTCAGACCCGTTGACTATAACATCTCTCACAAGCATAACATGATCAAACCCAGAACTCATCGAGTGTTAATAACATGGTAATGTGAACTAGATTATTGACTCTAGTAGACTCTTTGGGTGTTAGTCACATGGGGATGTGACCTTGAGTGTTAATCACATATCGATGTGAACTGGATTATTGACTCTAGTGCAAGTGGGAGACTGTTGGAAATATGCCCTAGAGGCAATAATAAATTAGTTATTATTATATTTCCTTGTTCATGATAATCGTTTATTATCCATGCTAGAATTGTATTGATAGGAAACTCAGATACATGTGTGGATACATAGACAACACCATGTCCCTAGTAAGCCTCTAGTTGACTAGCTCGTTGATCAATAGATGGTTACGGTTTCCTGACCATGGACATTGGATGTCATTGATAACGGGATCACATCATTAGGAGAATGATGTAATGGACAAAGACCCAATCCTAAGCCTAGCACAAGATCATGTAGTTCGTATGCTAAAGCTTTTCTAATGTCAAGTATCATTTCCTTAGACCATGAGATTGTGCAACTCCCGGATACCGTAGGAATACTTTGGGTGTGCCAAACGTCACAACGTAACTGGGTGGCTATAAAGGTACACTACAGGTATCTCCGAAAGTGTCTGTTGGGTTGGCACGAATCGAGACTGGGATTTCTCACTCAGTGTAAACGGAGAGGTATCTCTGGGCCCACTCGGTAGGACATCATCATAATGTGCACAATGTGATCAAGGAGTTGATCACGGGATGATGTGTTACGAAACGAGTAAAGAGACTTGCCGGTAACGAGATTGAATAAGGTATCGGGATACCGACGATCGAATCTCGGGCAAGTATCGTACCGCTAGACAAAGGGAATTGTATACGGGATTGATTAAGTCCTTGACATCGTGGTTCATCCGATGAGATCATCGTGGAACATGTGGGAGCCAACATGGGTATCTAGATCCCGCTGTTGGTTATTGACCGGAGAGCAATCTCGGTCATGTCTACATGTCTCCCGAACCCGTAGGGTCTACACACTTAAGGTTCGGTGATGCTAGGGTTGTAGGGATATGTATATGCAGTAACCCGAATGTTGTTCGGAGTCCCGGATGAGATCCCGGACGTCACGAGGAGTTCCAGAATGGTCCGGAGTAAAGAATTATATATAGGAAGTGCTATTTCGGCCATCGGGACAAGTTTCGGGATCACCGGTATTGTACCAGGACCACCGGAAGGGTCCCGGGGGTCCACCGGGTGGGGCCACCTATCCCGGAGGGCCTCATGGGCTGAAGTGGGAAGGGATCCAGCCCAAAGTGGGCTGGGGCGCCACTTCCCCCTAGGGCCCATGCGCCTAAGGGTGGGGAAACCCTAGGGGAAGAGTCCTAAGAGGGGAAGGCACCCCTAGGTGCCTTGGGGAGGAGGGATTCCTCCCTTGGCCGCCACCCCCTAGGAGATTGGATCTCCTAGGGCCGGCGCCCCCCCTAGGCTTGCTATATATAGTGGGGGAAGGAGGGCCTCTCAATCCACGCCTTGGTGCCTCCCTCTCCCTCTCCAACACATCCTCCTCCTCCATAGTGCTTGGCGAAGCCCTGCCAGAGTACTGCAGCTCCACCACCACCACGCCGCCGTGCTACTGTTGGAGCCATCTTCATCAACCTCTCCTTCCCTCTTGCTGGATTAAGAAGGAGGAGACGTCACTGCTCCGTACGTGTGTTGAACGCGGAGGTGCCGTCCGTTCGGCGCTAGGATCATCGGTGATTTGGATAACGACGAGTACGACTCCATCAACCCCGTTCTCTTGAACGCTTCCGCGCGCGATCTACAAGGGTATGTAGATCCACTCCTCCCTCGTTGCTAGATAACTCCATAGATATATCTTGGTGACACGTAGGAAAATTTTGAATTTATGCTACGTTCCCCAACAATTATCTCTGCTGCTAGTAGGCCCCACGGGGTAGAGGGGACAAGAGTTAGGCAATGTACTGTCTGCAATTGATAGGAGCTTGAGAGGGGAGTCGTAGCTGGGTATATAAACCGGTGCAGCGCTCCCTCGCTTAGCGAGGTGGGACTAAACTCCCACCACCCAACGGCTATGCGCTGCGATGTGCCCTGCGCGGCTCCGCCTTGGGCCCAATTCGGGCGGGCTGGCCCAGGGCAGCCTTACTCCGCTCGCTGATACGTTTTAAATTTTCTTTGTTTCTTTTCTTGTTTATATTTGTAATATTTAAAATCAAGTCTCTTTTTTCTATATTATTTCTAACAGTGTTTACTAAAATTTAAAAAATATGCCAAATTCTGTTGTGTTTTATTTCATTTGTTCGTTCTCTATTGTATATTGATAATATTTACGAAATATAAACTAAAATGGTGTGTTTTATTTTAATTGTTAATTCTAATATTTCTTATCTTTATTATTTTTGAAATATTTTTAATTTGTAAGATAAAATGTTCTGTTTTATTTCACTTCTTCGTTCTAATATTTGTTCTCTTCTTTAAATTCGAAACATTTCCAAAATGTAATTGATAATATGTTAAGTTCTATTGCACTTCTTCATTATTTCAATTCTTTATTCCAAATTATAAATTTTATTTTCTGTTTGAAACTTCAAATATTATTAAATCAAATGTAGTTGGGACAGTCGCATGCATACCTCCACATGCACCATGTACTAGGAGCAGATTTATCTTCTCGGTCTCACCAATTCAGACCAAATGTATGCAAACCCTAGGATGACCATGGCAAGCATGCATGACGAGTATCGTTCATTTCCAAAACTGGATGCATTTTCTAGGGTTTTTCCGTTGACAAAGCCCTACAACACTGCCCCCACGTGACACAACGTGTGTTTTGTGTCCGAACTCGTGCACACCTTGCCTGGGGGGAGGGGCACATTGGCCATCCTCACATGCTCCCAAAAGTTAGGGTCATCTCATGCATGCCCCCACATGCACTATCTACAAGCAGGACCATTCGGGTCTGCCGGAGATCAGGTCTGAAATTGGTTTTCCTTGACGGTCCCACCAAATGGTCCCAAACTTCATGCATACCCTACGATGACCATGGCATGCATGCGTGACAAGTATCGTTCATTTGCGACACTCGATGCATTTTCTAGGGTTTTCCGGCGACAAAACCCTACAACACTACCCCCCACGTGACGCAACGTGTGTTTTGTGTCTGAATTCGTGCACACCTT
>NC_041390.1:15715471-15735813 GCF_002162155.2 Triticum dicoccoides
TCTGAAATTGGTTTTCCTTGATGGTCCCACCAAATGATCCCAAACTACATGCATACCCTACGATGACCATGGCTTGCATGCGTGACAAGTATCGTTCATTTGCGACACTCGATGCAATTTCTAGGGTTTTCTTGCGAGAAAACCCTACAACACTGCCCCACGCGACACAACGTGCGTTTTGTGTCCAAATTCGTGCACACCTTGCCTGGGGGACCACATTGGCCAAGCCCACATGCTCCCAAAGTTGGGGTCATCTCATGCATGCTTCCACATGCACCATGTACAAGCAGGACCATTCGTGTCTGCCGGAGGGCAGGTCTGAAAGTGGTTTATGCGTAACCTACGATCTCACGAAATGATCCCAAACTTAATCCGTAACCTACGATGACCATGGCATGCATGCATGACAAGTATCGTTCATTTCCGACACTCGATGCATGTATAATATTGTAGAAATGATAGAGATACTATAAATATTGTTGAACATATACAAGTATACAATAACTAATACGTGTCACAAAGAGTTTTTTTTAGGGATGAACCAATGATATTTATTTTGAGGGAAGAAACAATGCAGGTAGGTGGGCCGGCCCAGACCGCAAATAAGTGTCGGATCCATATTGTGGAGCCCACAACGCTGCGCTTTCCATGCACGTCGATCACACGCACGTCGATCACGGGAGTAGTTGCCGTTCTGTTACACAATTCTGGGATCGTGCTAATCCATATGTTCCTAATCCCTACGATTGAGGAGCACGTTCAGCCTCGCTTCAACGAAGGAAAATATAGATCGCAAGATTGGCCACAGGGAAGTTACGACGACCTAGGCGTCGACCTCGTATATAATCTACTCCTCCTCGCACATGTCGTCGACTAGATCGACTCCTGCCGGCGAGGCATCGACGGCTCCGTCCGCCGCATCCCACATGCCACAAACACCCCGAGAATATCAAGGTCGTCCGCACGTGCAGGCCGACCTCGACGAACTACGTCGAGAACGCATCGCCGACTTCTTTCATCTTCGTCGACCGATCAAGTAAATTGTCCTCCTTCCCTCGCGCTTTCATAGCAAGCTACTTCCTCCGTCTCGTTGCTTTGATGGACTTAGGTTTACCACATATTTTCAACTAGTATGAACTGGACTAGATGGGTTCTGACCAGATGGCGTAGATGAAAACATTCTTTGGTTCTTTCATAGCATGGTAGAATAAGATGTTGTTTCTCAAGAAGCATGATGCAATACATTTTTTGTCACAAGATCCAATTATATTTTTGTCACACGATCCAATTATATTGTTGTGCACATAGAACATTAAAGAGTTATTAATATTAGATGTTGATGAACCTCAAATAGGCACCATTGCTATAGACTCTAGTTTATTTACAGGTGAACAATTTGTCACCCTGTTAGTAAGACAACCAGACGAATAAGTAACAGTTTACCATATTAAATTTATTGATTATATAATTTAAATGATACTCAAAGAACTTGATCAGATGCAAGTAAATTCAATTACCAATTGTAGTTATTTTTTATTGCCTCATGCCAGCACACACTTGGCTGCATGTTGCAGTATACATGGTGATAGTATTGTATTTCCATTAGTGTTATTTTTGCATTAGTGTTAGCTACTGCCAGAAAGTTTTATATTTTTGCATGCCTATTGTTATTTTTGCTTTAGTGTTAGCTAATGTCACGAAGTTATATATTTTCTTTCAACAGGATGGACGAGCTGAATGGAGAAATAGTATGCGCAGTTGAGAAATGGTGCAAGCTTGTTGCAGATCTATCGAGCGATCAACGCGCTAGAGTGGCTGATACATCGTTGCGCGGCATGCTGCAAATACCATCTATTAAGATGCGTACCCTGATGATTAGGTATATGATTGAGAATTTTCAGGCCAGCACGGGCAAATTCATTATACAAGAGCAGGTTGGGGAGGTGACTCTCGGTGCGGTCGACGTCGAGTGCATCTTTAACCTCAAGAACCAAGGACTGTCCGCTTCGGACATTCTGACTGAAGAAGGTGAGGACATGAAGGAGCGGGTGCCGCCACAATTTCTCAGTAAGACATCAAAAAACATAGTGATAGATAATCTCATTGAGGACATAATTAAAAGTAAAGCCACCGACGACGATTTCCTTCGCAAAGTAGTGTTGGTCCTGTTAGGAACAATTATTGCTCCCATGTTGAGCAAGATTGTGCCAAAGCAGTACTACGCTTTGGTCTACGATGTGAAACGTATTTCAAAGATTAACTGGAATGCCTTCACCATGCGTGTTCTCCTTGATTGCCTTCGCATAGTGAAGAAAGGCAAACACCTCCGCCAATGGCCAAAAGGCAATTTGGCTCTCTTGCAGGTACACATATCAGACCTGTTGCATAATGTCAATTATCATATCATTGCAAATTTTATGTGATGTATTTTACTAACTCTAAATCCTTATAATTTTTTTGTAGTACTTGTACTAGGAGAAGGTGCAACCGGTCCAAGGCGAATGCGCCTATAATCCCAACTTGTCCATACAACCTCTTATGAGGAACTGGACAGAAGGCGCAGCCACTAGGAGAGATAGGTTCGACTATGATAATGGGCACGGCCGTGGTAACGTAAGGGTAAGTCATTGTGTTTCGTCTTTATTAAATGTTTTGTAACTTAATACTATTTATTTTTTATTCATCACATGTACTTCAATATCGCATGCAGATCGAAAATAATATCACCCAGGAGTATAGGGCTCAGGAGCCCAACATCCCAAATAATGCGCCTACCATGAAGCCAAAAACCAAGCCCGCAACTGGAAACGCAAAGAAGTCAACGTCAGCCGCATTGTCGAAAGATTTGATGGAGCTTCTAATGAAGCGGTGCATGGACTTCATACACACCGAGATGAGGCAAATCCCTGATCAAGTAGCTGAGGTATCACACCCAAACTTTATACTTTATAGTATGTTTGCTGTTTTAAACCATCCTACCATTACTAAGTTTATATTTCTATTGCAGAGGTTGTTGGAGAAGTTGAACAAAGAAGGTGTCATGTACAAGCCGGCTGCTGCCGTGCCATCCGCGGAGAATGATCCGGACAAAGTGGATTCGTTCGAGAATGGTCCATATGAAAAGAAGGAATTCGTGTATAAGAAAGACATGGACAATGATGGAGAGCCGATCATTGACATGACGCAGCCTGAAGTGCTTCCCGACCATAAAACCGTACCTGAGGTACTATGTATTTATCTTTCTGTCTATAATTTTCTCGTTTAATTTTTTTCGTCCAGAAATGTTCACACGATTTAGTTTGCAAAACAGAAAACCCCATCAAAGCTGAAAGGACACAAGGAAGCTTCACCTATTAAGCGTAATGATGTATGTGGGGGTACACCGGAAAACCCTTGGGTGGTTGGTACTTCTACTCAAACACCTTCATCGGACATAGACATTTGTCCATCTTCTGTCGGCAAGTTCATGGCTAAGGCGAATGGAAAAAAGGGTGCAACAATCGATAAGGATGAGGAGGTTATGTTCGGTAAGCGGAAGCGGACCGTTCCCAAGAAATTTGATTCCCCCTACGCACTTGACAAGCCCGGCAGGCGTACCAGCCATGGTCAGAGAACCTCTGGTACTAGTACTGCTACTAGAGGTCTCGTAACTAACATTCTTAATTTTTTTTATTTACTACCAATGCATATGATCACCATTGTTGACGTTCATATTATTTCATGCAGCTCTATTTTCAAACAATAATGTGCCGGAGGATGTGGCAGATGAGTTGACGCCGGAAATAATTGATGCAGCTGTTTCATTTTTCGAGTTAGCTGCTAGCACTGAGAAGAACAAGAACAAAAAAATTTACTATAGTGAAGGCCGTGGCATAACTCTGACTTCCGAAAGGATTCTACCGGTACTAGCTCATAGATGGCTGTCGGACGATGTAAGTACTACTTGCATGCCCTCTTTATAAGATGCTCACAAATCTATGTCTCAACTCTCAACATGTAATGCGCTGATATTCTATGCAGGTTATTGATGCTTATATGGGACATTTGGAGCTGCGTGTTGGTCATGATCGTTACCTCTGTCCAGCATGGAGGTCCAAATTCCTTGTAGATCGTGCTATCGCACATGACGATCCATTGCCATCGAGCTGCAACATGGATAGTGCTCTGACCAAATCTGGGGCAGTTAATAGAGTCACGAAAGAGTATACTGTGCGTGATAAGGTACGTAATGTTTGTGATTCATCACTACATGATAGTTCATCAAGTATTTCTTTTGATCCGTAATGGTTTTTTGCACTGTAGACATATATCGCGTTGAATATCGACAATAGCCACTGGATGACCGTGGTCATGCACATGATCAAGAAAGAATTCCAAGCTCTCGATTCGCTCTATCCTCTGGACCTGACTGAGAGGACTGTTAAAGCACTGATAATGTAACCAATATTTGTACCATTGCTCTTACATATTGTTTATGATTGATATTTAACACTATCCTCTTTATAGCGAATGGCTATAGCACACGATATGCGTCAGGCAAATCTTATTACACCAGGGAAATATCCGGACGTAAGTAAGTGGCCTATCAAGGAGTATGACATACCCCAGCAAGAGGATGGGTGAGTTAATAGGACACCATGCACAATCAAACAACAACACACATGTTTGTATTGCCCACCGCTAATGTTTGCATATGTACTAGGAACTCTTGTGGCCTTTTTGTCATAGAATATCTAGAACATTGGGACGGGGACAAAATCACCCGCAAATTTACACAGGTATGCTGTTATTTTCGTTTGTAGACTAGCTACTATGGTGGTGTAGCAACTTCGGTTCATGTAACCTTTATGTCGTTTTTTGCAGGCCACCGTTAACGCAAGGAGAGGGCGTTTCGTCGCAGAGTCGATTATGTCACCTTCAAACTCGATGGAGTGTGTGAAGAACAAAATTCGCGAGATCGCAAACAAAACGCGCCTGAAGAATTCATGCGGCATGCAAGATTGAAGTTTTAGTGGTTTGGATTTAGTCCGGTCGAAGGTTTCGACGGCATGATTATCTTAGGGGTTCTATCATTTTTATGTAATAAACAGGGCACATGCATGTGTATTGTGTCTGTCAGACAATTCGCTCGTACAAGACAATTCGGTCATAAAATTCGCTCGGAGAAGACAATTTGGTCGTACCAATAAAGTTTTGGCTTCACTTATCAATTGTTCTTGCTTAATATTTTTCTCCTTCTCCAATTTTTTATAATTGTATTTTTCATGGCTTCACTTATCAAGTGTTCTTGATTAATATTTTTCTCCTTCTCCAATTTTTTATAATAGTCTATTTTTCTCTTCAACTGCTCTTGTAAGTTTCATATTAAAATTTTCACAATCTTAACTTTTTTTAAAACTCTACCAAGCTTAGCATTCTGCCTTAGCTATCTGCATGTCATCATCTTGCATAATCTCCTAGTAATTCCCCCTCATCACATTATTATGAAAAGTAGTCATGGTAGATAAGTAAATATATTGAGCCATAATGTAATATTACACTCATCAAAGTCATGTCAGCTCGTTGGCTCTATCGCGTGTTATCAGGCATCATGTTTTTCTAGTTTGTTTTACAAACCCATCGTTTTTTAATTATATGTATAATTAACTTTTTCTGTACTCATCATAATGCCAGGCACGGCCCATCTAACCACGTGAGGGGCCCCACAGGCGGGCTATCTTCCCGGCAGCGCTACACCAGCCCATTTTGCCAAGTTCACATCGATCTTTCCCCTTTTCTCGTTTCGCTTTCCAAATCCCTAGCCCTCCCTCTCTATTTGCGCATCCAAATCTCAACGGCGAAAGCATGACAGCGAGCTGGGCGTCGGGCGGCGGCGGCTGCGGCGAGAAGAGCGGTGGCGACCGCAAGTTAGGTCGAACCCTGGGTCCTGCAAGCAGGTGGGCCGGATTCAGTGGCACAGGAGGCAGCGGCGGCGGATCTAGTGGAACAGGGGATGGGGGTTTCGTGGGAGGTGGCGGGCCGGGAGAACCCATGGCTAGGGTTTCTTCAGTGCTACACTTTGGTGGCAAAAAGGTAATTTCTTTACCGTTGTTCTTTACATCCCAGCATTATCGCCCATAATTCATCACATGTGGCCATGACAAGCTTCATCTATGTGGTCATCAGGAAACTCCTAGTGGCCGTGTCTGCATAGATGCAGACAATTTTGGTAGTGCACTCGGGGGATGTGTGTTTCAGGTTAGTCTACTGACCATGATCTTCAAACTAGTACTGCTATTGCGGTCAAGCTGTAAAAAAGTTCAGTGTTTAACGCTTGCAGCAACAAGTTCAATTATAAAATGACTTGAATTGCTCATGATTTATTTAGGATGATATCACTTCTGAGTATGTTGAATGGGTTGATGGGGAGTGGGATAGCAAAGCAAAGTCAGTCATTAAGTATCTTGCCATGAAGAACAAGAAACTGGAGACTAAGATTACAGAATATGAAGCTGAAATTAAAAGGAATGAGAAAGAAAAGAGGGCAATGGTTAAGATGCACAAGGAGATATTGCTCTATAGGGATAGGATTTTAGGATTTGGAGGTCTTCTGTATCTTGGCCTGCTTGCCATTATGATTGCTGTCATAGTTAGCAAGTAGATTGTTCATGAAGTTATTGACATCATTGTAATTGACATGATGAAATGATGCTGAATTATTTGCTATTTAGTTTATGGGCAAAGTGTAACAGAGATTGCAGCATAAATAACATGAGGCCATCATGATTGGTAGACAGTGCACTTTTGGCATGTTCTATATTTGGCACACAATGCACTTTTGGCATGTCCTGTATTTGACAGACAATGCACTTTTGGCATGTTCTATATTTGGTATGTGATGCACATGGGCACATCACCTAGCAACACTACTGATTTATGTAGCAGACTAGTTCATTGTCTTGTTGCAACATAGGAGCAACATCTAGCAGCTTCCATGCAACACTGAAGCAAAGCAACAATACATATTCAATAATCAGAAATTTAACTGAACTTGGCACTTAGGGTGAGCAGTAGATATTCAGTTCTTCAGCCACAAAGAACCCGATCAAACCGTAGCGATTGCATAACTTATATGCTTACATATAAAAGCATACCTAACCAACATCAAACCCAAAACAATGTTAACTTATATGCTGAAACATATAACAACATACCTAACTTAAGATAACCAGCAGCTTCCTCCTCCTTCAGCAAATGTGCCCATCTTCACTTCTTCAGAAATTTGAGGCGGTGTGAGCGGCGCACCACACACGGAGAAGCCTTCTTCTTGACCAACATTCTGTTGGACAGCTGCGCCACCTGATCCTGAGCCACCTCCTCTTCTTCCGCCTTCACTATGTTAGGGAGGAGGGGAAGGAGCTCGACGTCGATGGGCATTGTCTTGCCACCCTCGACGGCGACCAGCGCTACCATCTGCACAACGTCCTCCTCATCCTCCTCATGGTCATCAGGGATGATCAGTACCTCCTCCACGTCGTCCTCCACGACGTCAGAGTCGAACGGCAGCACTGGCTTCGACACATGGCGGACCTGGTAGTCCGGGCTGACGGGCGTAGGGACAGCGAGCTCGACGTCGACGCGGGCCGCCCTCGACGCGGCGCATGCTGAATCTGGCCACAACGTCATGGTGGTGGAGCGGTACATCCACCACCTTGCGCGCTGAACAGGGGAGTCACTCAGCGTGGCCTCTCGCATTGCCCACACGAGTAGGACAGCCGGCGGGATGCCGCGGCCGTAGGGGAAGGCGCGCTTCCTCTCGGCGTCGGTGAGGACTTTGACGAGGCCACGCGCGTGGTTGACCAACATCTCCGTGCTGGGGAACCAGCCGCACACCTCCGTCAACTGCGCGCGCCACCCCTCATCATTGCCGGCGAGGTCCATCATCGCTCTCTGCCAGCCGAGGCTTCTCTCCATGGAGGCGGCTGCAGCGGTCGCCGGCGAGGGTATTCTCGATCTACTGTAGGTGGGGATAAGAGGGGAGTTCGAACCGGAGCCCGTGGGAGGTGGGTGAGTGTGTGGTGGGGAGGAGAGTGGTATAGTTACTTATTTAATGGCATTTAGGACATGGGCAGGGGAAACGTACAATAATATTGTTTCTACCTCCCGCCCCGGTCATTACACAGTAAAGAATTTTTTTGATTTTTGTTTACAGGGAAACATCTTACTTTATTTAAACAAAGACTGGGATCTCGTCTGCTAATACACTAAGGATACAATCAGGGGGCCAAAGCCTCCAAGTCCAAACCAAAGAAACACAAGCGCCTACAGCTACCTTAGCCAAAGTATGAGCCGGCCGATTAACACAGTAAATATTTGAAGGAAGTGTTCTACTCTTGTTCCTTCTCCACTTTTCTGCACCTGATAGAAGACAAGCTAAGTTAATGAATGATACAAACTTTAATAATCCACAATGCATACAAACACTTACTTCTCATTTAGCTTGCATTTCTTGCTACGTCTACTGTGTCCTACCAATTTGCAAGCGCCGCACCGGGTTTTCAACTCATCAAAAGAGAGTGGTCTACCATTTTTCGAGACAGGGCGGCTCTCATCTGCCTTTGTTGCACCTTTGCTTGACACTTTCATAGGATCTTTAACCTCAATCATGTTGCCTTCACCATCGTCCACATATTCAACTGCACACTTACTGATGTCATTTGTTTGCTTCAACAAATTTTCCTGTAGCAGATCATACTCATGACTCTTAGCTATCACAGCCTTCAAACTCTCCTGTAACTGATCCCATAAAGCAGGGTGTTTGCATGCCGCATGCATAGCTTCAGACACTAACACACTGACCTGGCTGTATTTCATTCTTTCCCTGGCCCCAGTCCAACCAAATCCCAACAGATCGCTTGTGCGCCTCGCGGGTAGTCCCAACCTTGCTTCTTTCGTGAACCGAATAAGAACTAAACACTTTGGTATTTCAGATATGTTCAAGTGCTTCAGTACATGGAATATGTGCTTGCAAGGTAGACCCTTTCGAATCATTCTTCTGCAGCTGCACCTTATAGTTTCTACGGAATTTACTGGTGTATACTCCACCCAAAAACGGCGCTTCCGGTTATTCTTCCAGGCCACAATGTACTGCTGTAATCCGTCTCCCAGCTTAATTTCTACAATCTCCATGCCGTCAATTTTTCTAAGATCATCCTGCAACATATAGAAGTTTGCTGGAGTGAAGACGTGAGAAGCAGCTATCTCAAGTTCCCTCGAGCTAGTAACTGGCACCGGTAAACTCTGTGAGGCCATGCAGTCATCTCGCGCCTCGTTTTCACGGATACGCACAACGGCGTTCTCATAGTGCAAAATCATATCCACCAGGGTCATTTCACCGTCTAGGTGGAGGTGAAGGCATGAGTTCAGGCTTTCACTCCGCTGGTTGCTTTTCATGCCAAGCCAAAACCCCTCTGTTAGATATGCCGCGGCCCACAGTCTTCTCTTCTTATACATCCGCCTCAACCATGTTACAGTTTTTTCCGACTGCCATTTTTTGGAAAATGCGTGCCATCTCTCCTCAAACGTTGCCGTGGACGTGATGTAGTACAGAAGAGTTCGGAACTCCTTCAAGGACTTGTGACTAAGGTGAATCTTCATATTTTTCTCTATGTGCCACGTACATATACGGTGCCACACGTCTGGCAAGACTTCGCAAATTTCCTTGATCATCGCAGCGTCGGCGTCTGTGATTACACTCTTAGGCATCTTTTGACACATGGACCTCAAAAACGTCTGCAGAAGCCACACGTATGTCTCCTCGGTCTCGTCCGAAACTATGGCACAGCCAAAAACAGTGGTCTTCCGGTGATTGTTAAGACCAACAAAAGGTATGAATGGCATATCATAGCGGTTCATCTTGTACGTGCTGTCAAATACAAGCACGTCACCGAAGTCCTCATAGTCATGACGAGACTGGGAGTCACACCAGAACATCCCATTCAAATGTCCTTCCTTATCTAGCATGTACTCGAAAAAGAAGCTAGGATCCCTCTGTTTCCTACTGGCCATGATGCCTATGGCTGTGGCAGCATCACCTTTTGAAAGCAGCTTCCTCTTCTCCTTGGCGCAAAGGTTGTATATTTCACGCCTGGTAAAACCAACACCGCCGTACCATACATGCTTGCTGATGAAGCAATCCATCATGTCGTGAATTCTAATCCCTGCAGCTCCCATGGACATTATCTCATGCTTCTGGTACTCTTTGATTTTTCTGTGGGACCAAAGAAAAGGTACCTCGTCCGGTCCTGCCAACATATGGCTATACTTGTCCTCAAAACTTTCAACATACCAAACCCCACGCTTTTGGTCAAGCTTGACGGTCAGGTGCGCTTCGCAAAAGCAGCGTGTCTCGGCTCTGAGCCTACGGCTGTGTCCTTCCTTGGTTAGCAACTTGCTGTCACGTTTCCCTTGTCTTGAACAAACAAACCGCCTATAACGCATATGACATGACTCTGTTTTGCTATACTTGACCTTATTCTTTCTAATGCTGAAACCATTATCTCTAGCATAGCTGTTGTAGAAATCATACGCAGCATCGTGAGATGTAAAGGTCATTTTCATTATCTGCATGAACATATCCCTCTTATCATCTGCACTGGCAGTATCTTGGACATTCTTTGCACCATCATCTTGTGTCACCTACACAATCAAACCACATCCATGAAAACAGATATCTATGGTTTAACATTACTTACTTCCATAGAACATTGATTACACACATACCTCACTCATGATGACCGACGATTCGGACTCCCCAGAACCAGGTGCATCTAATGATTCGTCGTTAAGGCCTGTCTCCGCGTCGGATTCACCGTAATAGTCGTACGCATTATGACATTCGGAAATGAACTGAAAAATACAACACAAATACATAATTACTTATCATATAATATTCCAGAAGAAATTTGATTTGCATGCCAACAAAATTTTTCACTTACGTACCTGACTAATGTAATCTTCATTCGAGAGCTCTGAGTTGTTTTCCTGATCATCATCAAGCTCATTGATCTATAAATTTTCAACACAAAGATTTAATGTTGTCGGATGCCACCAAAAAATTACAACATGACAATGCCACTCACATTAAGATCGTCCCATTCGTTCCCATTCTCTGACCGATCTTCACGATCTGAATTTTCATCATCTGACCAATCTTCTATCCAGTCTTTCATCAGTTCTCCAAACTCCATGTCTACCATGATATAAGTTAACTCCTCTTCCGCCATTTCCTACAACCAATAATATGTATCATCACATGTGCAAACATTATCAATGATGAAATATAAAACACATAGCACACGATCACAGATGTTATGTAAACAACCGCAACCGAGGCCATTCAGATCTGCCAAACTTAGTAAGGAAGATGGCCACGGCACCCGTCGTGATCACTTTCAATCGCGAGGAACTGCACGATCTCAAAACCTAGCTAGATCTGTGATTACCTCTGCCGCCGGATACCTAGGTTAGCCGCCACATCAAATAACGATACTGGTGGTGCGCACAGCCGGCGGCAACCGACGCTACGTGAACCCAGATCACGAGGAGCAGCACTACCGGAACAAGATCCACGATCGCATGCGCCGCCGGGTAGCTAGGTTACCCGCTCCGCTAGGTTAACCACTGCCACTGGCGCGGCGACAGTTCGTTCAATGTTGCCGCGAGCGAGACTGGAGGGGGGACGCGGGATGTGGTACCTGTGCGCGATCGTTGGAGATTCACGACGTTGTCGCGTCCGCTGTCCGACGAGATCGCTGGCGACGAGATAGCCGCCAGTGGAGATCTACTACTTATGGAGCTGCGTCAATGCTCGCGAGATTAATGGAGCTGCTTGCGTGAATGATTGGAATCGGCAGGTCTTACGTGGACGTGGGGTCGTATCTATGTTTTTTTTGGACCAGTGTACTGTACGTATACGGTCTGGGTTATACAGGGCTAGACAGGGCTTGAATCTGGGCTGCGGCGGGCCAGGAAAAAAACAAATTCGCGGGGACAAAAATACCCCTCCGAAACTAGGTTAGGGGGGGAGCACCGGAGCAGGATGGCTGGTTAACAGATTGAGACCGCTTTTAGGTGAGCTTATTTCCCCGGAACAAAGTGCATTTGTACCCGGAAGGCTGATTACTGATAATGCTTTTTTGGCTTTCGAGTGTACCCATTATATCAAGCACGAAAAAAACCCGGACATAAGTTTCTGTGCATATAAGTTGGACCTTTCAAAGGCGTATGATCGAGTGGATTGGATTTTTCTGGAGCGAGTGATGCAACAGTTAGGCTTTGATCACCGGTGGGTGAGGTGGATTATGTCATGTGTCACCTCGGTGAGATATTCAGTTAAACTTAATGGAGCCTGCTCAGATTCATTTGCACCGTCGCATGGGCTACGGTAGGGAGATCCTCTTTCACCATTTTTATTTTTGTTTGTTGCTGACGGTCTTGCGGCACTGTTAAAAAAAGGAGGCGAGGGAGGCACATGTCACCCCTCTAAGAATCTGCCCGAGAGCTCCGGGGATATCACACCTATTATTTGCAGATGACACTTTACTATTCTTCCGAGCTACGGAAGGTCAGGCTACACGGATCAGGGGGGTGCTTGATGAATTTGCTCGGGCTACGGGGCAGTTTGTTAACCCCCAGAAGTGCTCAATCATGTTTGGGGAACACTGTCGACCGGCTGACAGGGCAGATGTTGTGCAAGTTCTTGAGGTTCAGAATGTTAGTTTTGAAGAAAAATATCCGGGGCTACCAATACCAAATGGGAGGATGTCCAAGGGCCGGTTCCAGAACATACAAGAGAAATTTACAAAAAGGTTTGTGGAGTGGTGTGATCAAATGGCTCAGAGTGGTAGAGAGGTACTCATCAAGTCCATTGCACAAGCACTGCCAACCTACTTGATGAGTGTTTTCCGTCTGCTAGCATCGACATGTGATGATCTAACGCGTATGGTTAGAAACTATTGGTGGGGTGCTGAAAAGGGTCGCTGGAAGATGCATTGGCGAGCTTGGGAGAAACTTATCCAACCCAAGTCACATGGTGGGATGGGCTTCAAGGAGTTCCGACTGTTTAACCAAGCTTTGTTGGCACGTCAGGCATGGCGAATCCTTGCCTTCCCAGATAGTCCATGTGCGCGTGTTTTGAAGGCCAAATATTTCCCAAACGGAGACTTGGAAGATACAGTGTTTCCTAGTGGTACTTCTCCTACATGGCAGGCTATAGTACATGGTTTAGAATTGTTGAAGAAGGGGCTCATCTGGAGGGTGGGCAATGGACGATCTATTCGTATATGGCGCGACAATTGGATCCCAAATGGTGGTTCAGGAAAGCCTACCACCCAGCAGGGAAGATGCCGCCTAAGGAGAGTCTCGGAGCTGCTGGATGATCATGGTGCGTGGCGCATAGAGCTCCTCCAACGATTTTTTTCTCCCAGTGGATGTGGAAAAAATTGTCAAAATCCGTGCATCTCCTCGCATGGGTGATGACGTGTTGGCTTGGGAACCAGAGAAGAGTGGTGTTTTCATGGTCCGGAGCGCGTATCGGCTAGCGCTTGAGGATCGTCTTCGTCCTACTTCAGTCGCAGCGAGCGGGGCACCGGACGGGCGGCGAGCCGTTTGGGCTTTATTATGGAGGTGCCCTGGTCCTCCAAAGGTGCGTGTGTTCGCTTGGCGTGTAGCCACTGATTGCCTCCCCACCTGGACTAATAAACACCACCGAAATCTTGAGGTTACTAACTTGTGTCCTGTGTATGCCACCGAGCCGGAGGACACTTTTCATGCGCTATGTCGGTGCCCCGGGCTGTTGCGTTATGGCAGGCAATGGCGAAGCAATGGAGTCTCCCGGATGTGCGGCGACTGGTGAATACTGACCCCGAGTGGCTCCTGCAGGTGCTTGATGAGAGGACGGAGGAGGATCGTCGCCTATACCTGCTCATGACCTTGTGGCGCTGCTGGCACGTGAGGAACGAGATTGTCCATAACAAGCGTCCACCACCGGTCGAGGTATCCACTCGCTTCCTCACTAGCTACATCAACTCGTTGATGGCGCTACAGAAGGATCCCAGCGGGGATCACGTGAAGGGCAAGATGACTGTGGCACCGCAGCCCTCCAGGAAGGTAGTATCGGATGCAAATTTGAATCGAAGGCAGCTGGCAACATGGGAACCTCCTCCCGCGGGTTGGACTGCCCTGAACATTGATGGTCCGTATGCTGAAAATGATTGAACGGCGGGAGCTGGGATGGTCTTGCGTGACCCGGCCGGTGCTATTATCTATTCCTCATGTCGGGAACTAAGACAGTGCTCCTCGCCTCTGCAATCTGAATTAGCTGCATGCCTGGAAGGCTTGAACATAGCGATTCAATGGAGTGATCTACCAATCATTGTCCAAACAGATTGTGTGCAGGCTGTTAAGCTTATTACCAGCTCAGTGGAGAACCGGTCAACAAACTTAATGTTGGTGCAAGAGATCAAGGAGATTCTCAATGGAGATAGAGAAATTTTAGTCAATCGTGTTAGATGGGAACAAAACTCTATTAGCTATTTTTTTAGCGAACTTCGGTAGAATAAAGAAGCGCACTGCGGTGTGGCTTCGCTCAGGTCCTGACGAGGTACCTACTCTTTGTAATGCAGACATCGCCGTCGCTTGATTAATAAATTCTCTTTCACCCTGCAAAAAAAAATGCTAGAGATGGGACGGTAGCTCGTTTCATAATACAGGAGACATAGCCCTTGCGCATGTACACCCACCAAGCTTCTTTAATAGGAGTACTTAGCACGAAACGGAATCTCAGCGCATGGCGGCATTGGAGCACGGTATCCTGTCCCTGCGTCCATGCATGGAGATGGTAACAATTCGTGCCAGCTCGAAATATGTGAAACTTTCCCTGGCTTGTATACATGTGGGCGCCATTTTACTGCATAGTACGTGGGGTGTGTGCCCCGTATAACAAAATGCCTATAAGTGGCACCTAAGGCGAAAAAAATAGAATTTTCAAGACAAAAGGATCTCTCGCCCGATGATGTGTCACTGTAGTGAGGGGGCGCAATTTGCTTCTTCTTCGTTCTTCTGTCCTTTATAACGGTCGTTCTTTCTTTTCATATTTGAAATTATTCAAAATGCAAATATTTTAAAAAGTAATTTACTTCCCTTTCAAGAAAATGTTTAGCGCACATTTTAAAAAAATATTCATGCAGTGTGAACAATGTGTTCACACAATTTTAAAAATGTCATAACATTCATAAACATGTTCATGGCATTTATAAAATGATCTAGCGCTGCAAAAATATGTACAATTTTTTAAATATTTATACAATGTAAAAAATGGTTCACGTAATTTAAAAAAGATTTCATACCATTAGAATAAATGTTCATGACATTTCAAGAAATCTAAAACCAAATGTTTTGCGCTATTTAAAAAGTAACCTATGGAATTTGATGAAAACTGTTTAACATGTATTCCAAAAATGTTCAACGTGTACTCCAAAACTGTTCAAGGTGTATCTGAAAAATCTTTCACGTGTATTTGAAAAATATTCAACATGTATAAAAAAATGTTCCACATGTATATGAAAAATGTACAACGTGTATTACAAAATTCAACTTTATATTTGAAAAAAAAGAAAAAACAGAAAGTAAAAAAGCGATACAAAACAGTGACAAAACACCAGGAACACGTACCCGGTTTCAAGCCGGAACGGGAGGGCTCCATCGAAGCCTAGAAGCCTGGTCACCAGCGTTGGAGCCGCCTCAGCGGCGAAGAAACGGCAGCAACGTGGCAAAGCAGAGAAGAAGCAGAGGATGAAGATGAGCCGCAGTGTCATCAGGGGCCGAGACAGTTGCGCCTCCATACTAAGAAGACTAGGCCTGCAAGGGTTCGATTTTTCTGGATTTTTCGGAAAAAAATTTACCGCCCTTGTTAGCACGACGCGTGTGCTCAAGAGTCTCTGGGCGTAGCTTTTTTTTTTACTGGCAAAGCATTTTACACGTTTGGATTTCTAGAGAGGTCGACCGCCGCTTTGAATGTCTAATCTGTCCCTTACAATGTCTGGTCTTCCTCCAATCGTGGGCCGCGTGGCACGGTTTTCACCACGTCGGTTTGCGAGATGTCTCGAGATCGTTCGTGGATCCATCCAGTCTATGGTCCCACCGCCTTTTCTCTTGTATAAATAAGGAGTCTCCCATCGCCCAACAGAAGACGAGCTCTCGTCCATGGCAAAGAGAAAGATGCAGAAAGAATGGTGTGCGTACAGAGCATGGGACGGTCGCAGCCGGGTACCCAAGGTGCCGGCGCACACCCAATCAATCGGAGGGCGGGTGGGCTGAGCAGCCGGACGGCGTTGCCATGGGGGCAAGCGGTGAGCACGTGACATGTATCTGCCACTGCTGGCGAACACTCCCGGCGCAGGAGACGGCCGTTCTTTTCCGCAGGTACGTGAAACCCAGCTGCATACACGACCTATCCCTCCAACCTCGCCCCATCTCTGTTGTGCTTCCTCGGTGGAACTCAGACCGTGGCATGCCTATCGCCGTCGTCACACCGATGGCCCGGGCGGGATCCGCCATCCCCACGGCCGGGCCCCTCCTCGGTGGGCGCCCCTCCCTCATCGCCGCCAACAACAGCGGAAGGTGCCGTGTCTGCACCGAGTGCCACGCCGTTTCCGACGTGGCGGAGCACAGCCACACGGCCAGGGCGCTCGGACTCCGCCCGCTCTTCGGCGCACCCTCCGGCTCAACCTGCGCGGTAGGCGGCTCCGGCGCAACTATTGTGACACCCCAAAATTTTGGCCTTGTTTTAATGGAATAAAATTTTGCCAGGATTTAAAACTTTGAATTTTTTGAGCTCCATTTTGATTTTGTTTAAATCATTTCCTTCCCTGTTATGATGAGTTTTTCCCAAAGAGAAAACTTTTCAAAAATGTTGTTGGACTTGTTTAACCTCTCAAGAAAAACTTTCCTTTTATCAGTGTAACTAATTAAATAATTAGGTTGCTTGATCCTTATTTTCTTGAAAAGGGTTTTCTAGGTTAAATGGCCATATTTGAACTACAACCATTTGATAAATTCACTTAAAATTCCCACAAAAATTTGGAGATGTCATGTGATGTTTTTAAATCACTTTTATGCTAAAATATATTTCATTCATGAAATATTTTAAGCCCTACACTAAATTTTTCTTCTCTGGTCCAGAGTGCATTTTACACTGCAACCTATTTAAATATTTCTTTAAAACTTCTACCAAAATTAAGGGAGGTCAGTAGGAGCCTATTATTCCACTTTGTGCAAAAACCTATTTATGTCCTTTGAAAAATTTGAATGAATCAACCTCATCTTCATTCTGGACCAACTTGATGGTTTGTACAGCAACCACCATTTTAGTTGCTCCTATATCCATGATTATTTCTCCTACTTGTAGTCCCCCATGTTAAACCCTTAAGTCCAGGAGCATGCACCTTTTGGATCATTTTTGGTTCATAAAATAATGCTATTTATTTCCTGTCCAGAATTGAAGTTTTGTGAAACTTGCACTAACAAGTTTCTGCTTTTGGCCAAATAACCTCACCACTCTCTCTTTCATCTAAAGAGACCACCATCTGGAGTTTTTGGCCACCCCAAGACATGCCTAAGTGCCCTTGGCATTTTGTCAAACACCTTTCAGGCATGATCAGTTTTGACATGAGTCCTTGTTTGCACTATGGACTTAATCCCCTGGCCAGACTAGCATGTCCAATGGTTTTGCCTTAAACTATAACCCCACCCTGCTAACTTTCTTGTGGTTTGGAGCCCCCTAATATGCCATAGCATTTCGTCGAGCACGTCCCGTGCGTGCACTGGGCGCGCCCAGAGCGCGCAAATTGCAGCCACGCGCCCGAGCCGACACGCTGGCCCCCCTGGCTTTGGCCCACACGGCAGCATCACGCCACGCGCGCCCCTTCTCTCAGCTACGCGCCAAGCAGCCCCACCGCGCCCGACGGGCCAAACGCTAGCCGCCGCCGCCGCCCGACAGCCCTGCGCCGTGCAGCGCCGCCCAAGCCACCCCGGCTCGCCACCTGCCCCTGTGAGCAGTGCGTGCTCATCCGCAGCTTCGTCCCCTAGCGCTCGTCGCCGCCACGTCGCCCTAGCCACGGAGAGGCGGTTCGCTGGAGAGCTTATCCACGGCCGCCGCGGAACCGACCTCGTCGCGCTATAAATGGACACCCCGAGCCCCTCTGAGCACGCATGCGACCTCAGACCACCCCTATGGCACTCCCCTAGCCCGCATTCGACCCGGGGAGGCCTCCTTCCTCATCTCCGGCAACTCCTGCCGCCGCCACCGCCCCGGCCAATCCGGCACCTCCAGTATCTCTCCCTCTCCATTCTCTCCACCAAGAACCTCCTCATCCTCCCGTGAGCCTTTTCCCCTACTTGATTTTGATCGGGAGCCAACGCCGCCACAAAGTCACTTCGCCACCGAAGCCTTCCTCCGCCGCGGAGCTCGCCGCCGGCAGCTCACCCCGTCCCCGCCGACCCAACGACTACCGGGAGAACCGCCCCAACCTTGCGGATCCATCCCCACCCTCAGGGGCCCGCGAGGAGCAGCCAAACGCCGGCGACGATCGCCGGAGCCCCGCTCCGCTCGGGCAAAGGAGGGAGACGACGCGCGGCGACTGGTCAAACCTGACCAGTGGGCCAGGCAGGCCCACTGTCAGCGACACCCCGCGCCGTCCACGTGGTTAAGTGGAGGCGTAAAGCCTCAAGTACGCCTCCTCTGTACCGAAAGCGTATTTCTATCTGAATCGTTTTATTTTCTGTTTTAATTTAAATAACAGATTTGACCAAATCTTTGACTGGCTATAACTTTTTAAATATAACTCCAAATGAGTTGATTCTTTTTCCTACCTTCCTTAAATTTGGTCTAGTTTATTTTAAGATTTATTTGAAAAATTTTCAAACAACTTTTTGGTTCTGTTTTTGAAATATGTGTTAATTCAAATATATTCTTAAATAGGATTTTGGGGAGAGAGAAGAAACTTTCAAAAGTTTTGGAGTGCACCCTGCCTTTCCACACATTGAAGGCAAGCATTCTGAACCCCGGCATAATATTTTTGGTGTGATCGTTGATACCTTTACAACACCACCGCATTTTGAAGGACTTGTTATTTCATGTGATATGATCATATGCATGGGTGCATGTTGTTGATTTCCATGCTGTTGGAAATGGACACACTTGTGATGATAATCACCCTCATATGCCTTGCATGCATACCGGCAGGAACCCGGGAAAAACCTCTGCCTTGGGTAGGCATGAGTTTGTCGCCGGTCTCCGTCGGGACGGTTATGTCTGGTATGGCATGGTAAGGTGATATGAGAGGTGACTCTGTTGGATGAGAATATATTTGTCATGCTAATCATGCAGGGAATACTTGAACCTCCTGAGTCGACCGTAGATCGAGTCTTGTTCCAGTAACCCCCATACTTGTTTCGTACTACCACTCGTCTCTACAGCAAGTAGAGTACGGTTCAGTAAGTTGTCAACCTCTTTCCAGCACACACCGTACAGAGAGGCCATGGTGGAAGATACCGGTTGTAGCTGGTAGGCAGGCCACCTGGTCCGGGGGCATGGGTGTTTCCGGTTGGGACCGAGAGGGGAGGCCACCCCTTAGAGCGCGCGATATAAATTTGATCCCATGCTACGCGAGGTTGTAGCCTCCCCACTTAGAGTTTGCTTAACAGGTGTCGTGGGTGATTCCAGACACGTGTGAGATAAGCTGGTGTGTGCAAGTTAGGTGTGTTTTCAACAAAAAGACCGTAGACGGAATTAGTCCTGCTGGACTAGAGAAATCCGTTACTCGTGGGTAAAGAGTACCCCCTCTGCAGAGAATAAACCTATTCGAATAGCCGTGTCTACGGTTAAGGATTACAGTCTGGGATGGGTCAGGTGTCGGTCTTAACGTCGGTCTTCGGAGGTGAAACGGTTAACCAGAAATGGAATTACTACTCGTGACTCGTGATATCTATGATTATTATTATTGTTGACTAACCCGTGATATTATTGTTATTACCGAATATCTCTAGGATGGTTCTACCTCCGGGATATTCACTATGATTGTTTCTTTTAAAGCCCTTTATGTGGCGTCGCCCAGACGCCCGACTGTGGCATTTCTTTTAAAGCCCTTTATGTGGCGTCGCGCAGACGCCCGACTGTGGCATTTCTTTTAAAGCCCTTTATGTGGCGTCGCCCAGATGCCCGACTGTGGCATTTCTTTTAAAGCCCTTTATGTGGCATCGCCCAGACGTCCGACTGTGGCATTTCTTTTAAAGCCTTTATCTGG
>NC_041390.1:15735952-15752528 GCF_002162155.2 Triticum dicoccoides
GTCGCTCAGACGCCCGACTGTGGCATTTCTTTTAAAGCCCTTTATGTGGCGTCGCTCAGATGCCCGACTGTGGCATTTCTTTTAAAGCCCTTTATGTGGCGTCGCCCAGACGCCCGACTGTGGCATTTCTTTTAAAGCCCTTTATGTGGCGTCGCTCAGATGCCCGACTGTGGCATTTCTTTTAAAGCCCTTTATGTGGCGTCGCCCAGACGCCCGACTGTGGCATTTCTTTTAAAGCCCTTTATGTGGCGTCGCTCAGACGCCCGACTGTGGCATCACTTGTTATTTGTTTCGTAAATTTTTATACTACCATGTTATTGCATTTTTATAGATAACTTGCTTGCACGCATCAGAGTTTCATTTATCTTTCATGACTGACGTCATGAGCATAAAAATATTTTTTTCAGCACATCATTGTTATATTATACCTGTGTTCATAATGTTTGCGAGTACATTCAAAGTACTCACTGGCTTGTCCCTGGCTATTGTCTTGGCCAGATTATCTTGCACGGAGATGAGCGACGCGATGCCAGCCCCGGAAACCACTCAATGGAGATAGCAGCCTCGCGAAGATAGGAATTTAACCTGGTCAGCTGTTCCCGTGGGAAATGGAGTCCCATAGACACTGATGTTTCACAACCCGCTTCCGCCATCAACCACTAGAAACCATTTGTTGTACTCACAGGCCAGAATGGTCTTGTACTACATATTTTGTATTTTTGCTTGGAATTTCTGTATCAAGTTGGAGCCTCATCAGCTAACAGTAATCCTGGGGCTGATGAGCACGACGGTCTTTTTTGGAAATTTATTACCCGGAAAACCCGGTTGTGACAGACTTGGTATCAGAGCCAGGCTGACCATTGGCTAATCCTATCTTAGCCAGGTCAATAAACTTAGGCAAACCAACCTACCAGACCTTAACCAAACCCCAGCCAAGCTTCTCGTGCAAGATAGCCACACAGTGACCCCGACACCTTTTGGCAGTCGGTGCCCAACCTATCAACCTAACCTGTCACTCATGCGCCAGTGACCGGCCCCTAAATAGTCCTTTCTCGCAAGCGTTCGAAGGAAGACTCCGTCCCCTTTTTCCTATAAAAAGGGCGCGCTAGCACCAAACCAGCACAGCACAGCCGCTACCCCAAACCGAGCCACAATGCCTGTACCTATAGTGCACAACGAAACCACAGCAACCAACCTTGGAGGTTTTGTGACCATCCTCGCAAACCTCACCCGTCGTGCCTACGCATTAGAGGAGCCACCAGAATATGTTGTGTATCAAGGACCCATGAGCGGTGAAGACCGCCAATTCTGGGCCACTGTGCACATTTACGGTAGGAGCTTAGCACCTGAGCGCCCCTACCGGTTCATCGAAAGAACAACTTCCTTTGAGCCACAAGCCATCCAGCTAGCCGCTTGAGAGGCTATAGTTCATCTCAGGCACTTGTCGCCCAGAGTTAACTGTCGCTCGTTCCACTACTACCCCAGACGTGAAGGGTATGGTAGACCACCCCAAGTTGCCAATGGAGATCACGAGACGGACCCCGCATTGTTGCACCTAGTGCGCTATGTAAGTGCACTAGAGGCACTGTTCGACCAGATCACTATTGATCTAATCGCAGCTCGTGGAGAACTGGTACGTCGAGCCCCGGCGAGAGAAGAAAACGAGCCCAACACCGACAACCCAGTCGTGCTGTTTGGACAACCGATCGAGACCCCGAGATCTGCCCCAGCCATCGGCCAAGGTGCTGCGATAACCCCAAAAGTACTTCGTCGCATACTGGGAGCACACTCCAACGGGGTTGTGGCCAACAATCCCCGCGATGGTCATCATCACTACCCCGACCCTGCAGTTCCTCCGCCATCTCCGACTAATCCCGGCAGAGAGACACGTGGAGAAGCCTCGACATCCACCAGGCACGCCCGTTTAGACATAAACGAGGTAGACTAAGCAGTATGAGTAGCACCAAGTTTCAATGTATCCTCGTTTTGTAATCATGCGACCGCGTATATTAACGTAGCCTGTCTTTGTGCCTATGTTTTAATAGTAGCCTTGCATATTTAGTCAGCGCATAGCTGCATATTTTTCCGGGCACAACTACCAAAACCAACCCGACGACAACCACAGTAACACGTCTCTTTATGAGATATGTGTATCTCTGACACTGACCCGACCTTTGGAACTAAGCTGGAAATTTTTTTTTCCTTTCACCACGGTAAAACGATCCGGCTCCATTGATATATAAAGGCCATCTTGTGACCTTACCCAGCAACCCTCACTTTGTGCACAACACTCACGCTTTTTCCTGTCATGCCGAACCCCAACATTCATCTGAGAACCCCAGATGCAACCCCAGGTAGCTTTGTCAAAATATTGTGGGATTTTACCCGCAGTACCATGGGTTCTACCCAGCCACCCCAGTACGAGCTGTTCAAATCGAGGATCACCCCATCCACCTCAGAATATTGGGCAGCAATACACATTCCTCCTGTAGACCCCAACCAAGATCCAACGGAAGTTTCCTTCATGGGGAAATCTATGCCAACCCCACACTTGGCCATAGAAGCTGCTGCGAAAGAAGCGATTGCTCGTCTTTGATCCGCAGTACCCTATGCCCGCGAACGAGGATATTATTACTTTCCGAGTCGTGCAGCACCCGGAGAAGTTACATCTTTTCCCGGTGGACGTATTGAGAGAGACCCAGTTCTGGCCAACCTTATCCAGTACATAATTGCTCAAGAGCATTTAAACCAGCGGGTGATGGATTATCTCCAGAGCCTCGCAAATTTAAATCCTCAGATTGCCGTCGGCAGACCACTAAGACCCGACCCGGAGAGACGCATACATCGACTGGTCAATCCACTGCCTCCAATTGAAGAAGAATGTATCCCTTTACCAGAGACATTTTATTAGGACCCTGTCCAGTAACCGTTTTCATTTTAGACGTCTCTACTGTATTTGTTCTTTGCAGCATTTATTTATGTGTGTGACTTATGCGTAATACCCTGAGTTTGTACGACGAGTCAATTATTTGGCCTCTGCTATTGTGTGTAGTTTTTGTTGTGGTTTATGCTCCTTTAAATTAACTGTTTTCCCTCGCAAAATCCTGGAGTGAGACTTCTTTTCCCTGAATTGCTGCACCTACCACATCACGACATGGATTATTTAATTTCACACAGCACCACGCTGCAGACTCACAACCATAATCATTCGGACACATACACTGTTTGCAAAACTTTGCAACGGTGTTACATCCAGCTAATCACCTCCCTAACAACAGTTAGCACCCGGCACACTCCATCTACTCCTCATGATCACCACCACCGCGGAGAACCAACACCCGAGCCGCAGCGTCGCGATACTCGTCGAAGATCATCGCGCACAGGAGCACAGAGAGCCCCAGCAGCGTCGCCAGCCCTCCGCATATCAGGATCACAAACCAGTCCGGCGTCGCCTCCGCCATTAGAGCCTCGACCGAGCTTCTGTAAGCAGTAATGGAGAAAGAAGGAGGAGGAGAAGTGAGGCCAGGTGTGAGGAAGAAGAGAGAGGCACCCCGGCCGTTTTTATAGCTCGAGCTCGGTGTACGGTGGGCGAAGTCCACCAACGCCGCTCGTCGCCGATCGCCGGTGTTCGGAGTCGAATCCGCGAGCAGTGCCGACAGCGCGCTGGCCCGCGAGGTCAGTGCACGCTGCACCGGCAGCTAGCACGCCGCGCACTACCACGGTACGGCCTAGATACCCTACACACTAGGCGTCGCCGGTGGAGAAAGCGCGCGGGAGAGAGGAAGAAGAAAGGGCCAGAGGGAGAAGAAGAGGAGACTGACAGTGGACCCCGGGTCCACCTGTTGGCCAGAGAGAGCACTGTGCTCTCGGGTACAACCAGTGTATATCTAAATTTAGGAGTTATCCTAAATTTATATGCAGCGTAGAAATCACCCGTTTTTGTCCCGAACCGTAGACTTTTCCGCGCAGCCCCAGTTTTTCGCACTGTGGTTTTTCACCACTTATTGCCCTCTCACTGTAGCCACATCGTCATTGCGTAATTATTTTCTTAACATCGCTTTTAGCAAATCTCGAGGGCGAGATTTTTTTTAAGGGGGTTAGTATTGTGACACCCCAAAATTTTGGCCTTGTTTTAATGGAATAAAATTTTGCCAGGATTTAAAACTTTGAATTTTTTGAGCTCCATTTTGATTTTGTTTAAATCATTTCCTTCCCTGTTATGATGAGTTTTTCCCAAAGAGAAAACTTTTCAAAAATGTTGTTGGACTTGTTTAACCTCTCAAGAAAAACTTTCCTTTTATCAGTGTAACTAATTAAACAATTAGGTTGATTGATCCTTATTTTCTTGAAAAGGGTTTTCTAGGTTAAATGGCCATATTTGAACTACAACCATTTGATAAATTCAATTAAAATTCCCACAAAAATTTGGAGATGTCATGTGATGTTTTTAAATCACTTTTATGCTAAAATATATTTCATTCATGAAATATTTTGAGCCCTACACTAAATTTTTCTTCTCTGGTCCAGAGTGCATTTTACACTGCAACCTATTTAAATATTTCTTTAAAACTTCTACCAAAATTAAGGGAGGTCAGTAGGAGCCTATTATTCCACTTTGTGCAAAAACCTATTTATGTCCTTTGAAAAATTTGAGTGAATCAACCTCATCTTCATTCTGGACCAACTTGATGGTTTGTACAGCAACCACCATTTTAGTTGCTCCTATATCCATGATTATTTCTCCTACTTGTAGTCCCCCATGTTAAACCCTTAAGTCCAGGAGCATGCACCTTTTGGATCATTTTGGTTCATGAAATAATGCTATTTATTTCCTGTCTAGAATTGAAGTTTTGTGAAACTTGCACTAACAAGTTTCTGCTTTTGGCCAAATAACCTCACCACTCTCTCTTTCATCTAAAGAGACCATCATCTGGAGTTTTTGGCCACCCCAAGACATGACTAAGTGCCCTTGGCATTTTGTCAAACACCTTTCAGGCATGATCAGTTTTGACATGAGTCCTTGTTTGCACTATGGACTTAATCCCCTGGCCAGACCAGCATGTCCAATGGTTTTGCCTTAAACTATAACCCCACCCTGCTAACTTTCTTGTGGTTTGGAGCCCCCTAATATGCCATAGCATTTCGTCGAGCACGTCCCGTGCGTGCACTGGGCGCGCCCAAAGCGCGCAAATTGCAACCACGCGCCCGAGCCGACACGCTGGCCCCCCTGGCTTTGACCCACACGGCAGCATCACGCCACGCGCGCCCCTTCTCTCAGCTACGCGCCAAGCAGCCCCGCCGCGCCCGACGGGCCAAACGCTAGCCGCCGCCGCCGCCCGACAGCCCTGCGCCGTGCAGCGCCGCCCAAGCCACCCCGGCTCGCCACCTGCCCATGTGAGCAGTGCGTGCTCATCCGCAGCTTCGTCCCCTAGCGCTCGTCGCCGCCACGTCGCCCTAGACACGGAGAGGCGGTTCGCCGGAGAGCTTATCCACGGCCGCCACGGAACCGACCTCGTTCCGCTATAAATGGACACCCCGAGCCCCTCTGAGCACGCACGCGACCTCAGACTACCCCTATGGCACTCCCCTAGCCCGCATTCGACCCGGGGAGGCCTCCTTCCTCATCTCCGGCAACTCCTGCCGCCGCCACCACCCCGGCCAATCCGGCACCTCCAGTATCTCTCCCTCTCTATTCTCTCCACCAAGAACCTCCTCATCCTCCCGTGAGCCTTTTCCCCTACTTGATTTTGATCGGGAGCCAACGCCGCCACAAAGTCACTTCGCCACCGAAGCCTTCCTCCGCCGCGGAGCTCGCCGCCGGCAGCTCACCCCATCCCCGCCGACCCAACGACTACCGGGAGAACCGCCCCAACCTTGCGGATCCATCCCCACCCTCAGGGGCCCGCGAGGAGCAGCCAAACGCCGGCGACGATCGCCGGAGCCCCGCTCCGCTCGGGCAAAGGAGGGAGACGACGCGCGGCGACTGGTCAAACCTGACCAGTGGGCCAGGCAGTTGTGACACCCCAAAATTTTGGCCTTGTTTTATTGGAATAAAATTTTGCCAGGATTTAAAACTTTGAATTTTTGAGCTCCATTTTGATTTTTTTTTAAATCATTTCCTTCCCTGTTATGATGAGTTTTTCCCAAAGAAAAAACTTTTCTAATATGTTTTTGGACTTGTTTAACCTCTCAAGAAAAACCTTCCTTTTATCAGTATAACTAATTAACTAATTTAATTGCTTGATCTTTATTTTCTTGAAAAAGGGTTTTCTAGGTTAAATGGCCATATTTGAACTACAACCATTTGATAAGTTCACTTAAAATTCCCACAAAAATTTGGAGATGTCATGTGATGTTTTTAAATCACTTTTATGCTAAAATATATTTCATTCATGAAATATTTTGAGCCCTGCACTCAATTTTTCTTCTCTGGTCCAGAGTGCATTTTGCACTACAACCTATTTAAATATTTCTTTAAAACTTCTACCAAAATTAAGGGAGGTCAGTAGGAGACTATTATTCCACTTTGTGCAAGAACCTATTTATGTTCCTTGAAAAATTTGAGTGAATCAACCTCATCTTCATTCTGGACCAACTTGATGGTTTGTACAGCAACCATGTTTTTACTTGCTCTTTAACCTTTGATTATTTCTCCTACTTGTAGTCCCCCATGTCAAACCCTTAAGTCCAGGAGCATGCACCTTTCGGGTCATTTTTGGTTCATGAAATAATGTCATATATTTCCTGTCCAGAATTGAAATTCTGCTAAAGTTACACTAACAAGTTTCTGCTTTTGGCCAAATAACCTCACCACTCTCTCTTTCATCCACAGAGACACTGATCTGGAGATTTTGGCCACTCTCTCTAAGCCACCCTCTACCTCGAGACAACCACGTACCTCGCCGAGGCGTGCTGCGCAGGTGAGGACCACTCAATTCCTACTCCGGGCTGAGAGGAGACGCAGGAGCCACGGCGAGGGGCGGCGTTGAGCCGGCAATGCAAGGAACAAATGAGCTAGGGAGAACGGGAAATGGTGGAGGTGGGGAATAGGCAGGGAGATTCGAGAAGCTACACAGATTCGGGAATAGTGGATCTCAGTCCACAGCCACACCACCGCTCGGTGCAGTCCAAGTGCAGCTAGCTAGGCACATACCATGAGAAGATGTGCGGTCAGGACTGTGCCGCGTGCGGGAGGGTCTGACCGAACGTCAGCGCAATAGCGTCAGTTTTTTTTTATTTTGCAATATATAGAGCATGCGGAAAAAAGGTAAGATAATCTAGAGCACAAAAGAACGAGAACAATCGTATGGAATATTGATGGTTACATTTATTCTCATGTAAGTTAGCTTTGAGAAAATTTGACATATTGTAGCAGTCGAGGTTTGTGAAGTCTTAACCACTGCCCAAGATATTTGTTTTACCATTTTGTAATCAAGTTAGAAATATTTAAAATATACTACATTCTTCCGTGGCCTTTTACCATCACATCTACATTTCAATTGACAGGAACTTCTGTAGTTGCATATGATTTTGTGTATATAGCGTAAAGTTTCAAAACAAACTGCAGTTGTATACGATTTTGTGTATATCGCGTAAAGTTTCACAACGAAATTCATGAAAACTAGCACAGAGTTTTAGAACAAAATTCATCTAACAACTCAAAAACTATCAGCGAAACCCAGCTGAAGGATCAACATCTCTGGTCTAAGAAGAGAACAAGAGCTTCGCAATTCTGCGTAGTGAAGCACAGCTGAAGGATCAACATCTCTGGCCTAAGAAGAGAACAAGAGCTTCGCAATTCTGCGTCCAGACATCACATATGCATATACCAACTGGATGTACCTTCTCCTTGCATGAACTACTTTGCCATGAATCGGGTCTTGGGACAACTTACCAAATAATACAAAAATACAAAATAGCTAATTAATCCATGTGGCGCGGCGTGCCGCCGCGCACTACCCGCTAGTGTTACTCAATTTCCCCAAGAAAACTTCGCTCAGCTACTTCCCCGGTTTGGCTGTTTCCAACTTATTATTGAGCAACCTCCGTCCGTTCATCCAACTGATCGTGACACGCGGGCTTTAGGCCTTGTATAATGAGAGATGCTTAGGCAAGTGCTTAGAAAAATAAACCGGATTTTTCTGAAGCACCGGCGTCTATTTCTATAGGAGAGACGCTTAGTTAAGCGTCTACCCTGTACAAATAAGCACCGGTGCTTAAGAAAAATCTGATTTATTTCTCTAAGCACCTTCCCTAAGCACCTTTCATTGTACAAGGCTTTATTATACTGGCAGCTGCTCTAGATCACGGATCAGGTCAAGGGCTCCTTTCATTCAAAGGATTTTCATAGGAATATTCAAGTACTAAAATTCATAGAAATATTTGTAGTATGTTTTGTTTTACACTCCTACTTCGGTACACCCCCTTAAACACATCAAAGACTAAGATTTGCCCAGCAGCCAGGGACACAATCGTCTTATGTAAAAAAAGCTACCCTGCGCATCCACGCCGATACCCCGGTGCGCCCGTGTATACGGGGTCGCCGAGCGAGCCGCGCCGTACAGCAGCCGACAGCATTCGAGCCGAGCCACACGCCATGGGCCCATAATGTCGGGTCGAGGGTTTTTTCTAAGGCTGCATTTGACCGGCAGTGGGGCGTGTGTGTTGGCGTGGGCATGGTGCGTCCGTTCATGGGGAACTAACTCCCCTCTGTTGGAATTGATCTCAGGTTGTTATAGACCGAGATAAAAAGGGGAGTCCAATCCCACGTTGGTGCTTTGATCAGGGGCACCCAAACCCAACGTTTGGTTTCGGTCCCCAGGCCATCAACCCCTCATATAAAGGGAAGAGGTCACGTACCTGTTCTGATAAGAGAAAACAAAAACGGGTTAAACCCCTCAATGCTAACAACCGATCCTAAAAAGAGGGAGCTGATGGTCTGGAAGGCCGTTTTCCACCGCTGGCCGCCGCCAGGCTGTGCCGGCGGCTTCCTTCTGCCACCCGCAAGGCTCCTGGCAGCGCTGCTGCTGCCAACTACGTCGCCCTGCTCCTGCCATACTTCCCCGACGATCTCCCTGTTGCCGTTACTGGAGTGGAGATCGCAAGGTGCAGCCATGGGCTATACAGGGGATCAATTGAGCAGACATTCGATTTCATACCTGTAAGTTCTCACGTACTCCTCTCTGTTAATCGTTTAGGTGGTCTAATGCTAGGATTAAGATCCTGTCCGCAAGGTGCAGCCATGGGCTATACAGGGGATCAATTGAGCAGACATTCGATTTCATACCTGTAAGTTCTCACGTACTCCTCTCTGTTAATCGTTTAGGTGGTCTAATGCTAGGATTAAGATCTTGTCACATTTATCCCTAAAGTTTGTATCAAACATTGGTATCAGAGCATGTTTATGCCTAGATTAGATCCCTAATGAAATTATGTTTATGTTAATGATGATCGTCATTAAGTCTTAATGATCTTGGGTTTTGATCAATGGTTATTGTCCATAGATTAATGCCCTCTGTTACGTAAATGATTTGTGTTTAGGGCTCATTACATAATGATGATGTTTAATCTTTTCGGTTAGAGTGTTTATGCCACGCTTCTGCATTATGCTTTTTTTACTAGCACTGTTAGCCCTGTTTAAGGAATCAGGAGGGGATCACAAACTTCAGAAAATCCCCATTTTGAAACCCTAGAACTTGGAATTCCCCAAATCAGCGCACAAAAATGTCGAAATTGAGAAAAGAAGAGCATTTGGGGCACACCTCATGACGCCGCACCGGTGCTCCTTCGGGATCCCGACGCCGGCGACGCCGCCGCTCTCGGGACGACGCGCTGAAAGAATCAACCGCCGCTAAAGTGCTAATGGACGCGCGCGTGCCGCGGGTTTTCCGCACCCCGTACGTCGCCGTCGCCACCGAAAGTTTGCGCCGGCGGCTGCCGGCGAGATGCCTCCCGCGTAGCTGGCAAAACCGTCCTCTTGGTCTCGCCATCAGCTCGACACGGCTAGCGCCGTTCGGCGGAGGAGCGCGCGGCCTTGAGCGAGGCACGCTGCTCCGACGAACGGGACTACCGCACCGCCATGACCGGCGTGCCTTGGGTCGCCGCCGCGGTTGTGGCTTCTCCTGCACGAGCCGTGAAAATCGGGGAGACGAGGGGAAATGCCTCTAGGGTTTGACCTGGTGCTGTTTTGCTCCGCCCCGGGACGATCGGAGCCATCGGCCTGATCCAACGGCGGAAACCAACGCGCAGCTCTGAATGGGCCTGCGGGCACTTAGCAGGCCGTTTCCCGGCTGGGCTGCGGCCTAGGTTGTCTTAACCTGAAGAAAACGTTTTATTTTATGTTTTTTTTTCTACTGGACTGGACGTGTGAATTATGGTAGCCGTAGGTTCTATTGGACCAAGAAAATTGTTCTGTGAGTTTTTTTTTATTCAGTGCATTTCAGCAATTACGATTATTATAAGAATGTTTTTTTTTGCACTGTTATAAATTGAAATTTTTTGCCACAAGCATTGTAAATTATGCTTAAGTCATTCTATGCAACTAATGTTTATTTGTGTAAATAATGTTTATGTCCGTTTTATGGAAATCATTTAATGATGATGAAATTTTATTAATAGAAAGCCGTGGGTTATTATGGGTGGCAATATATTCTTTAGGCATATTGTGCAGTTTTACTGCATTTGTTAAGTTTCTAATAATGTGTATGCACTAAAAGTTTTGGAATTTCCTATAATTGTGTTGAAATTATGTATTTAAATTTTCTGAATAAAATGGAACCAACGGGAAATTTTATTTGGAAAATTTAATTTGACACTAATGTCGACATTTTTTTTAATGGCACCTTTTAATGATGATAGCATTTCTAGTATATTTTCAATGGTGAAATTAATGTTATAAACGGATATTAACATTGAGCACTATGAATCGCCCATTGAATTTTCTGAATATTTTATTTGGAAAATTTGATTGAGTGTGAATTTAATGTTGATGCCATACTTATGAGATTTCTTAAAGATGTGATCATTTCTGATGGGCTCAGGCCACCTCAAGGAAAATGATGATGGACGCGTGGATTGGTTTTGCGCACCTCTATGTGTCATAATAATCTTGGGGCAATACGCCTATTAGGCAAAACTAAAGTTGTAGGTTGGTGCATTTTATGCCATTTTTATTATGATGTGCACCACTCAAATATTCATAATGGTCCAAAATGATGTTAATGGATTATGATCAATTCTCTTAACGAAGAAACTTTGTTTAAGTTTTTTTTCCCACATGGTCATTTATTTGACAATTATTAATTTGCCCAATATTATTATTTGGTGAATCTTGATAATTTCGATATCCAAATATTATAATTTTGGAAATTCTTATGATGATTTATATTTATGACATTTTCACTCCGAATGTCCTCTTTAATGATTACTCGGTGGCAGTGACATTTATATTATAGATGTTAATTCTATTGTCATATTTATAGTATGTCACTGAGAATTTTAATGATCATTATGACAGTAAGGTTTAATGTTATTATCAGTGTCAATCGAGTGTGAAAACTGTAAACAAGATGTTTACAACATGTTGTGAATCCTTCTGTCCCATGACACATTGGAGTGGACTGTATTGTTGCCTTATGTTAATGAATGTTATTAATGTTGCTCATGTCATTGTTGGTCACTATGTGACTCTATGTTTTCCTAGTCAAAATGGAACCAACGAGAAGTTTTGATTAGATATTTAATGAGCAAATGTTTATTATGGCATATGATGATATTCTGACCAAAGTTGATTACTTTTCATGTGTCATATATAAATAAGTAAAGTTATTTTCTGTTTTTCTGCCCATCGGTGATACAGATTGAAATAAAAATTAAGCATGTTTTTATTCATGGCATTGGATGGTTAGTTCATGCTTGATTTTTTGTTACGATGATTATAAAGTTGTCTCCTCTTTTCCAGCAATAATAATGATGTCAAACTTTTGTTTGGCATAGAAGGACCTGATGTAAATAATTTTCCCTCATGGAGAGTGGAGATCATTGTCTCATGTAAGGAATCTCCCAATGTTTTTCTGCCACTAAGGTTAAAGGATGTTAATCATGATGATAGGGCAGACATTGGGAGAGGATGCATGTCCCATCATGCACATTACTAATGCAAAGGAGATTAAATTCAAAACTATTGGATTTATTCCACTAGCTTTTGGAGATGACTTGATTCTTTATCTTATTGACGATGTTTTGTTCATGCTCCTAGTTATTGGACAACCTTAATTTCGTCTCTCGAATAGATGACGTGATTTTATATGTTATTAAGTCAACTCAAATTATGTAATGTTAGTCCCACCTTATGGTGAGACGAGTTATGTTTTCACTAAATGAATCTTTTGTAAAGATTATATGCTATGTTACCATTGAAGATGTAAGAGAAGTGTGATTAATGAGACCTCATCAAAATTGTGGTTTTAGACCACATTTCGAGGGGGAGAATGGAAGTCTCATTTAATATGAGATATCGCGTTCACTTCTCCTACTTAGATCATAGCATGTACAATTAAGCAAAATATGTATCCCAATTCTCTAATTAAGATGGAACCAACGAGAAGTCTTGGTTGGAGAATGTATGAAAAGCACATTCTAACATTGGTCCTCTAATTAAGATGCAACAAGTCTTATTAAGAAGAATGAATGAAAAATGACTCCTTTATAGTGTTAGTGTGTACTTAGTCCCTTATGAGCATTACGAAGCACACATGAATGCCAAAGTGGCAAGCTTGCTAGTCTAATGACCATCATGATGTAACATGTCGATTATATATGACCAACGTTGTTTATAATCATATGTGACACTTCACTCAAGTGGCAAGTTTGTCAGTATCAAGTGATTTGTGGTTATATTTGTGACTAGCGTCGTTTATAATCATTTGTCACAATTCATTAAGTTCTTTTCCATCTTCAGCCCAACGGTGTTGTGGTTTAGAGCTGAGATGATTGTTATCAAGTTTTTTTTTGGATATATTTTCCATCTTCTAGATAAAGTGATCATCAGGGAACCTGGAGCGTATGAACATTAATCTTAAGGGTAACTTCATTAGATCTTTGTTCATATGCATCAGGTAAGTTCAGGGGAATTTATTTTTCTCTAATAACACTTATTTCTGAGACTCAACAATTTCCCTATGATCGATAATGTGTGTGAATGATCATCTTAGTGGCTTGTTGCCATATAGGATGAAGATTATGAGCTCTAATGGATTATGGAACTCCGTAGAATTTCCTCAGTGAGTTGTTGTGACGTTTGTGTTATTACTATGACATGCTCTTGTGTTGACTTAGTTGATAATGTATGTATGACTCAACTGTACGGTTTTGTCATGAGTGAAGTTGACATAAGGCATGTTATCTAAAGAAATATAGTTATGAGATAATACAAGCGTTGGGACACTCATCCTATAAGACGAGGGGGAGTAAGATCACTACCTTGTGGAGATAGAATATTTTGGCGAGCGAAGTAATTTCTATCTTCTATTTGTAACATGAAGGATCTTGGTGATGCCTCATACTTTGCTTGTATTGAGTTTCGCCAAGATATAGGTCCAAAAGGAGTATAAGTTTTATTATGATGACATATGTTGATAGAGTATGGAAGAAAATATTACATGGTAGTACTCTATTGCACCTGCTACTAAAGTCAAGGGCAATAAAGGTGGACATTTTAGTGTCCAAGGAACCATTATGAACTGATCAGGTAATGCTAGTT
This sequence comes from Triticum dicoccoides, assembly GCF_002162155.2. NCBI lineage: Eukaryota > Viridiplantae > Streptophyta > Magnoliopsida > Poales > Poaceae > Triticum > Triticum dicoccoides. Next base: position 15,749,712 of record NC_041390.1, read on the forward strand.
CCTTATGCTTCAGCTGTCAGAAGCAATGTAAGTATTCAAATATGAACTTGCCCTATTTATGATCGGGATAATTAGAAAATATACAAGTCCAGAAATGGACCGCTGGAAAAGCCGCCAAAAGTCTTGTAGATATGCAAGGCAATAAGTTTACATGCTCACTAATAAGAAGTGTGGTAACCTTGATATCGAAGGTTATTTATACTCTATTTTTGCAAGTTGTGTGGATATTAAGTTTCCACGTCATGTTACATCTTCACCCTTGCATATGGAGCTATATCGTGGAAAAGCTCCAATATGATTTGAATGGCATCAGTATGATGCAATTAATTACGTGGCATGTTAAGAGGCTACTGGGCAGGTCGTATGTCGAAAGAATTTTATTCCCTGAGTTAAGAATGGTAGACAGCATCTCTAAGCCACTTACTGCGATTATGAGCACGCAATCTATGCGAGTAACAACAAGTCAATTGTTATTGCCAAAACCATTGACATAATGTCTCTGTTGTAAAAGATAGAGTCTAGGATCAAACCTATGATGTTTGATTTATAAATTTTTGCGGTACCGCTTACTAAAGGCTTACCACCCATTTTATGATTATATGTTGCCGGCATGGGTTCATAAAGCCTTTTGATCCTTGATATTAGGACTATCATATAAACCAACTCCCATAAAGTATTATGTTTCCATTTCGAGATAGAATTATGTACTATGGGTATTGAGGTTCAGTGACATCTCATTGGTCATTGTAACACATTACTTTGGTATATTATTTCTATTAAGAGTGGGCTTATGATGTTTGTTAACCTTACGATCAAGGGGGAGAATGTTGGAATTGATCTCAGGTTGTTATAGACCGAGATAAAAAGGGGAGTCCAATCCCACGTTGGTGCTTTGATCGGGGGCACCCAAACCCAACGTTTGGTTTCGGTCCCCAGGCCATCAGCCCCTCATATAAAGGGAAGAGGTCACGTACCTGTTCTGATAAGAGAAAACAAAAACGGGTTAAACCCCTCAATGCTAACAACCGATCCTAAAAGGAGGGAGCTGATGGTCTGGAAGGCCGTTTTCCACCGCTGGCCGCCGCCAGGCTGTGCCGGCGGCTTCCTTCTGCCACCCGCAAGGCTCCTGGCAGCGCTGCTGCTGCCAACTACGTCGCCCTGCTCCTGCCATACTTCCCCGATGATCTCCATGTTGCCGTTACTGGAGTGGAGACCGCAAGGTGCAGCCATGGGCTATATAGGGGATCAATTGAGCAGACATTCGATTTCATACCTGTAAGTTCTCACGTACTCCTCTCTGTTAATCGTTTAGGTGGTCTAATGCTAGGATTAAGATCCTGTCACATTTATCCCTAAAGTTTGTATCAAACACCCTCCTGCATGTCCGCAGTAAATCCGGCATGCATACCGGTGCTGCCTTCTCGCGCCAAGCGCCACCGACGACCGCAGTTTGATATGACCGGTCGCCTGCCGCCTCTGCCGTGCCTGCGCCCGCCTTCTGTGACCGGACGCCTCCTACCCGCCTCATGGCCTCGTCCGCCGCGCCGTCCGCTGCGGCGACCAGCTGCCTGCCGCCCGCCTTCCGCCTCGGGCCTGCCGCGGCAGCATGCCACCCGAAATCCACGCGTCGGGCCGCCCGCCTTCCACCGACGCCTCCCTCTCTCCGCCAGCTATAAAAGGCGACCCCCGCGTCGGCCTTCTCCACCCCACCCAGCCACCTCTTCTCTGGGCCACCCACCTCTTCTCCACGCCACCGGCGAGTCCCTCTGCCATGTCTTCGAGCGACTCTGACGAGGGCGCTTGGTCGGGCGGCGTCTAGCCGTCCAGCCTCACGATCGGCGACACCAAGGACCTCGCGCGCTTCTGCCTGATGGTGCCGCCGGCGAGCAATGTGCTGGGGCCATGGAGGATCGGCGCCGACGGCAGACCCACCCTTGGCCCGCCACCGACGACGGTGGAGCTCCATGCCTTCCCTGGCGGCCGATACAACAGAAGGGTCCGTCGTGGCTTCTGGCGGGGCAAGGACTTCGACGTCGTCCTTAGCGCGTTCAGGGATGCGGCGGCCAGCCGCACCGTCGAAGACATTACCGGCGAGGTCGGGTCTAGCCGCCGCCGCCACGCCGCACCTGCTCCCGCCCCACGGGCCCCGGCACAGCAGCCGCCCCTGCCCCGGTGCTGGTCCCCATCCTGTCGGAGCAGGCCGCCCTCATGCAAGACGGAGACCCCGACGACACGTCGGGGTTGCTTGCTGTGCTGGCCCAGTCGGCAGACGAGGCGGTCGCCGACTTGGCAGGCGGCCTTGGCGGCAGTGCAGGCGCAACAGGCGTGGGAGGAGGCGGACTTACGGGGATTGGACGAGGACTCCTGTGGTGACGATGGCGGCGACGGCGGCATGGCGCCGGTCATCGATCTCACCGGCGGCAGCGACGAGGAGTATTTTAGGTTTAGGTTTAAGTTTATGTTTAAATTTAAATTCGGTTCTAAGTTATGTAGAATGCTTCATCTTCAAATATGAATGAAGTCAGATCAGTTTATCTAGAAAAAAAATGTTATGTTTCATTTGATGATGTAATGAATTGTCGTGCTATTCGAACATTATGAAAATTGTTGAAATATTTTAACCCAAAAATTGTTGAAAGAATAAACGAAAAGATGCAAAATAAATGAAAAACTGTCCGGACAGACGCCCCGTGTCATTTATATTGTTTTTTGTTTTTTAATTAATATTCGGAAAATATCTTTTACTAATGTGTTTATTTATACTTTATAAAAAATTATGAAATATATAAAAAAACTCACAATTATTTATACATATGT
>NC_041390.1:15752826-15757319 GCF_002162155.2 Triticum dicoccoides
TATATATATATATATATATATATATATATATATATATATAAACACACTTCAGCATGACCTCAATTTTTGCAAATGAGTTGATATGCCCATCCCCATACTCAATTAAAAAATTGAACGTATTCCAACACCTGTGGCATGTCCGAGGAGTAGTTTATTGTGTTTTCTCCGTGAAAATCTTACAAAATGTCTTGACTGGCAAAAAGTACGAAACTTGTCATGCATGCTTTTCGTAATGGTAGAAGACTATGAAAAAAGTGTGGGTTCAATTGAAGGATATCGAAAAAAAAACTTATTTTGGACGGGGCCTTCTCTCTTATCGGAACGGTCTCCGGAAAAGGAGGTCAATTATTTGCTGTCTTCAGAATGACCTGAAATTTTGCAAGTGAGTTGGTATGCCCACCTCCACACTCAATTCAAAAATTGAACGTATTTCGACACAAAAAACACGTTGCGTCATGTCCGGTTACTGTTTTAGGTGTTTTCATCGGAAAAATTGTAGAAAATTCATAAATTAGCAAAAAGCCACAAACTTGTCATGCATACTAGTCATGATGGTACAACACTATGAAAAAAATGGGTTCATTGAAGGATGTCAAAAAAACTACTTTCGGACGGGGCCTTCGCTCCTATCCGAATGGTCTCTGGAGAACGAGGTCAATTTTTTGACATATCCGGAATGACCTCAAATTTTGCAAGTGAGTTGGTATGCCTAGCCCCACACTCAATCCAAGAATTGAACGTATTTGGGCGCCAAAAATATGTCGCGTCACGTCCGAGGGGTGCTATGTGGTGTTTTCACCGGAAAAATTATAGAAAATACATAGTGGCAAAAAACCATGAAAATTGGCATGCATCCTAGTCATGATGATAGAACACTATGAAAAAAATGGGTTCATTGAAGGATGTCGAAAAAAACGCATTTTCGGACGGGGCCTTCGCTCCTACCCGAACGGTCTCCGGAGAACGAGGTTAATTTTTTGTCATATTCAGAATGGCCTAAAAATGTGCAAGTGAGTTGGTATGCCCACCCCCACATTCAATCCAAAAATTGAACGCATTTGCACACCAAAAGCATGTTGCGTCACGTCCGATCAGTGTTTTAGGTGTTCTCACCGAAAAAATTATAGAAAATTCATAAAGTATTTAAATTATAATTTAAATTTATTTATATTATTTATGTAATTTGCATTATTTAAAATAATATAGATACTAATAATGTGATTTGACTGAGGTGAGACTAAATTTGCATAGAGTGGCAAACGATAAAAAATAAGATAGGTAGTAATGATGTGATTTGAGTTTATACTGCAACTGGCAGCTCTGACGCACTGCCCGGGCAGCAAGGCAGTGCCGCCCCAGGCAGTGCAAAGTCAAATCAAATTATTACTAACTGTCTCACAGAGCACGAACGCAGGTATGAGGCAAAAAAATGAGGTGGGACTAAACAAGCGCCTCCCCCCTCCCCCCCCACGTCGTGACTGGTATGAGGCAAAAAAAATGAGGCAAAAAAATGCCCAACCATCCTTGCAGGCCGCAACTGTACGTAACCAGTCCAGCCCGACCAAGCCAGGCGGCGAAAAGGTCGGCCTTTCGGCCCAAGTACGGCCTGCAGGATGGTCACAACGGGGCAGTGGCGGGACGCTGTGAGTTTCAAATGAGTTCGAAGGGGTGGTGGGAGGTAGGTATATAAGCTGGTCGCGGCAGCGTTCGGCGGGCGAGGTGGGACTAAACTTTAGTCCTGACCCCCGCCGCCCTGCCCCCGCACCACTGGCACCGTCAATGGGCCGGTCCACGCGCGCCGTCGTGCACCGTCACTGGGCCGGCAACGCGCGTCGTCCAGGATTTTTTTCCAGTTATTTGTGTCAAAAATAATATTAGGTTTTTTAGTTATTTGTGCCATTCGTTATCATTTAATAAATGTTCCACAATTATTAAAAACATTATTTAATATAGAATTTATTAAGTATATATTATGTTAGTAATTAGATTTTAATATTTGTGTAATGTTCATTATTTAATTTTTATGTGCTTTTCGTTATCGGTTAAAAAATGTTCCATAATAATAATCAGGTTTTTGTTATAATTTATAAGTAAGAACTAACATTTTTCAGTTTATTAAAAAATAATATGAGTTTTTTGCTATAACTAATAATTTAGGAAATATTTAATAATTATTCGGAAAACACCCTTAATAATTGTACATATATGCAAAGTTTAGTACTATTATATGCATTTTTTATCGTTTTAAAATGTTCCATAATTATAAACAAACACTATTTAATGTAGAATTTTATTTGTCAAAAAGTGCACAGAGTGACAAAATGATAAAAAAAATTAGATAGCTAATAATATAGTGATGTGACTTTACCCAATTATCCGGGCAATAGTCTGCTGCCCGGATAGTTGTGTAAGGTCAAATCACATTATTATTAGCTATTTCATCTAACAAAGAGCATGAACACGGCTATATAAGCCGGTCGTGGCGTCCCCCGGCGCGCAGGTGGAAAAGAACAAGTCAGTAAATAATATGAACTCAGAGAAGTTTACAAAGAAAACAAAAGTCCTCACGAGAGTGATGGATGAGTATTTCGCACGTGACAGGGTATTGCTTTCATATTTATTAGTTTTTCTTATTTAATAGTGTTTAATTGCACTAACATCATTTTGTTTTTATGTAGGCGTATTTTCCTATGCACGTTAATGAGAATCATTGGATAACCATAGTGATGCACACCGTCAAGGAGGAGTTTCAAGTTCTTGACTCAAATTCTAATGGCGCAATTAACCAAAGAATTTGCAATATGATTGCCACACTAGTACGCTATAATTTTCGCACTCACATGAAAAAAAATATTGGGTCATACATTATTCTGATTTATATTGTGACATACAATATTCTGGTTTATATTGGAACAAAAATATATTCTGATTTCGTTAATTTGTTTCAGAGAGCTGAGATTTCTAAGGATATTATGGAGGCCAACTCAACTCTTGAAGCAAAAAAATATCCAGATGTGTCATCCAGGCCAATAAATGAGTACGAAATGCCGAGACAAAAAGATGGGTAAGTTCATACTGCATACCACTAGTAGAAGCAAGTGCATGCTACGTCCTAAGCTGATCGCACGTATTTATTGCAGAGTGTCATGTGGACTTTTTTGTGATGTGATGCATAAAACATTGGGACGGAGATCACTGGACATATGAATTTGAACAGGAAGAGATTAATGCGTCAAGACCATGTATTGTTACGGAAATTATTATTTTTCGGAGGTGAACACATTAGAGAAGGTCAACATCAAAATTATTAAAATCATAGAGAAGGAATAGATATTAGCATCGGTAGGGTTTTAGTCCCGCGGAAGGTTTCCCTGCCGTTGTTGGGTACTTATCACTTTGTTGGATTGTAATGCGACATGGTACTTTCAATTTATTCATTATGCTACTTTGTTAAAGGATATGAGACATGTCACTTTCAGTTTATTCGTTATGCTACTTTGTTAAAGGATACGAGACATGGCATTTTAATTGTCATGTGTGAAATATGATATATTTGTATAAATGTGTTACTGCTGTCATGACTGTACCCATATGGTTCTTCGTCCGACGAAATGAATGTACACGTCACTTACGTTTTCACTACAAGCACCATCCTCCTTCTTTTGAAAATCCTCCTCTGATAAATTATCGTACGACGACCAGGATTCATTGTCGTTGCTATCATCATCATTTTTTACTTTCATTAACATTCGTACGATCAACACTATCGCTACCATACCACTCACTCGTCTCCAAGAACGCATCCGTAGATCCAGTTTCTTTCTCCATTGAATGACCTCACTACCAACACTGCAACATTTAAAATAAAAATTGATCTATCAATTCAAAATCAAACTAAATGTACTACAGTCATACCGATGAATAGTTCATAACAAACAAATGATTGCAGATAATTATTTGCAGGTACCAATTGTTTTTTGACAAACTAGACGGCATACATGGCAAACCTAGACGCTGGCGTTCAGGTACGTGCACTCCGGCCTGCCTGGCCTGCCTACGGACGGTGAGGATGTTCCCGGAGAGGTTGATCACGCTGTTGCGGACGGCGACGGCGGCCGCGTAGGCCATGTCACCGGGACGACCTGCACAGAGGCCAGATCGCGTACGGAGGCGACTCCAACAACGTCCACGGCGGCCAGATCCCGGGTGAAGATGGGGAAAAAACCGAGATGGTCGGCGATCGGCGGGGAAAGGCGAAGATCGGCCGGACAGGGAGACGTTGGAATGGGCAGCGTGATCGTGGCTAGATCGGCGGGGAAGGGCGGCGATCGGCCGGACGGGGCGATGTTGGAATGGGCCACGTGATCGCCGCTAGGTCGTGGGTCTTTTTTTTCGCGCGAGGGGCACGGGGTAGATGCGAGTCGGCCGTATCGGCTCGAGACGTGCGCTCGGCTCTACCTGTATGCGCATGCCGCATACGGCGCAGGATACGT